>NW_028261390.1:48933054-49150554 GCF_051295495.1 Thamnophis sirtalis
CTTAAGTACTCCAACCAGTATTATGCCAACATAGCAATAAAGAAGATATATTAATGGTAGGGTGATGCTCTGATAAGGCAAATGGTATTAGTCAAAGTTCTAAAAGAAAATATATCTACGGGTTATTAAATATTTTCAATTAAATATTCATTTGTTGTGTTTGGGGGCATAGTTACTAATGTTATGAGAAAAGATGTTGTTTTTGTTTAGTTTATTTTGGACCTTATAACCTTTCTTATAAGTTTGGATTTGGATAAAGCTCATTAAAAATTAAATTGCTTATTATAACCTAACATCAATTTGCACTTTGATCAGAAGCACAGTAGTTTTCCTAAGTAGTTTAACCTATAAAATATTTCAGTAATGAGGAAAAATGAAGCAAGTTTAACAATTTAAATACCCAAAGTAAAGCTATAGAAATATATAGACATTAATTAATTTGTAGTAACTTCTATGTGAATAGTCAGGCAATTTAAACTCTACTTAATTAATCTGCCTTTGTACATATAACTTTTCCCCATACATTTCTAAACTTGCTGATTAGTCCTGAACAATTACTTTAATCTGGTATTAGGCCTTTGAGGCACAGGGACACACACAGGTTCATGAACACTACCAGATATCTATGAAACTTGAGTTATCATTGCACAAACTATTGCCATACATTATTCCTGTATATTTCACTCATATATAGGTTACCATTTAATAAGGGTCAGCCATGCACATTGTGGAATGGTTAGTATTGGCAATAGGACTAGCAGTCACCGACTTGCTTTTGCTTTTTAATATACAGAAGCATAACACCTTAATAGAGTAATATATGAAGACATATGTATTTATTATCTGACAATTCAGTAGTATCCGTTGTTACAGTAGTTGCTACCCAAACCAGATCACAAAAAAGTTTCACTATCTGTACAGTAAGACAAGACAAAACATACATACAAATGGTTATTTGAACTTAAAAGCATGATATTTATTTCTTTAAGAAGTCACATGGAATGGAATTCTATGCACATTTATTTAGAAAGAATATTGTCAATTAAGAGCTGCTTTAGTGTAGTCAAGGCATTAAGTTAGAAACCTCTGGACACAAATTTAACTTATGCCAGTCACTTTCTCTTAGTCCTTAGAAAGATGCAATGGCAAACCACTTCTGAAAAATCTTGCCAAAAAACCTGTAGGAAGTTGTCCATGTAGTCTTTGGCAGAATAAATGGAAGAAAAATAAGTCAATTACAAATGGACTTACTTCTTAGTTACTTCACGCTCACTTATGAGTGGAAATTCTACTTCAAGTGCTCTAATGGTTGTTTGTCCTTCCAAGCTCTTTAACATATTGGTATATTTAACATTTGGTATTATTAAAAACATACATTTTGCTTGAATTTCTTTGGATATTTTACACAAGGAAAAGCCTCAGATTTTGTTTTAAAATGAAGATATTGGTATAATTTGGCAAAGGCTGGAGTTATAAGAATATTTTTGAACAAGTGAACAAAACACCATGAAGCAGAGGCGGGATTCAAATAATTTAACAACCGACTCTCTGCCCTAATGATTTCTTCCAACAACTAGTTCACCAAATTGCTCAGAAAGTTAACAACCGGTTCTCCCGAAGTAAGGCGAACTGGCTGAATCCCACCACTGAGAAGATATTTGAAACTCTGTCTAGGCTCTATTTCAAAATGCATGAAACATATAAAACATAAAAATCTTATTTATGCACGAGAATAAATAACAATTGACAAGGGTAACCTAAGACAGATCTGTTTTGCGGATACTAAAATTACTCGTAAACATTCAACTGCTTTTGTGTTTAATAATCAATTCCATTTGTCAATCCATTGCTAAAAAAAATTCATGGAAACTTCTTTGACAGGGGGCAATTTCAGGAATTAATGATCCAGAGCACTAGACAATTTTGCAGAATATTTTTCTTAGTTTTTATTGATACATTATAGAACAGTCCAGAAGACTTATTTTAATAACAATGTGATTAAGATAATGTAGAATAATCAGTAACTTACTAATATTGGATGCACTGTAGCTTTTCTGCTCATACCATTCTAATCATCCACCTCTACTTTTCTTTTGACTCTTTTAACATGCTTCTGATGAATTCTGCTTTGTTCATTGATTTTTTCCCATTACCTGCTATTCCATAGAACAGCTACATAAATATGCAAAATATTTATGATACATCCAACTTCTTGAAGAGAATCAATTTCTTAGGGAATGAGGATTTTTGGATTTTGTTTACATAGTATCAACAATTAAGTTTCGTTATAGCCTGAAGTACATTTTAACTATTGTATTCATTTCTGCATATGTGTTTACTCAGAAAAAAAGTGTTGTTTAGCTTGATGGAGCTCATTCCAGAAAACAAAATAGAAATTTAGCCTAAAGCTGAAATTTTAGGTATACTTACTTAGTGGTAAGCCTCATCAAACCTAGGAAAGAAACATACATTATAGTATTCCACAGCTACTATTGAAAAATAGTTTAACAACTACTTTTCTTATTTTTAGGGTCTCACCTGGTAAGGTTTTGTTGTGCTACACATTCTCTTCATTTACAGAATTTTGTAAAGGTCAAGATCAAGGTAGTATTTTTCGTTTCTATTCTCCTGGCCTTTTTTATATAAAAAATGGGGGAAATACAGAAGGTTGAAATAACTGAATAATGTTCTATAACAAGCAGAATTAGAAGCCATTTATCTCGGAAAGGGATTCATTCCTTGAAGCTTCAGAATATATTTGTGCCAATAAGCCTTGGGCATACCCTCTAGAATTCCTGGAAAGGTTGCATATACCATTTTAAATTGACAGACAACATGGGAAATAATCATATCAAATGATTGTAATTTATTCTAACTATATTTTAATTTAATTTAAATCACAAGACATGTTGTGCTGACTCATTTTGTCCTTTAATTTTCAGAATCCTTCTACATAGCATGTCCAATTAAACTATGCACTATATCATTATGTACTGTATACATATTGAGAAAATAAAAAATATATTCATTATAATTAAATATGCTTATTGATGTTATTTATAATACCACTTACAAAATATACCAAAGAAAAAGAATATTTGTTAACATTAAAGAAAAAATATTTTTCCTATTGCAATGATATTCAGCCACAATTGTGTACATGGGTTTTCTTGCCTAGAAAATATAATATGCAGTCAGTCACCAACCATTCATATATTTACTGTCTTTTCTCTCTATTTATAATATAGCAATAGCAATAGCAGTTAGACTTATATACTGCTTCATAGGCTTTCAGCCCTCTCTAAGCGGTTTACAGAGTCAGCATATTGGCCCCACAATCTGGGTCCTCATTTTACCCACCTCGGAAGGATGGAAGGCTGAGTCAACCTTGAGCCGGTGAGATTTGAACCGCCGAACTGCAGCTTAGCAGTCACTGAAGTGGCTGTAGTACTGCACTCTAACCACTGCGCCACCTCGGCTCTATGAAGTGCAAAGCTATACTAAATGTACTCTACTTTTACATTTTTAATTTTAGTCTACACCAGTTTGTTCTTCAAAATATAATATAATAAAAATATAATAAAATTCTACAATTTCTTAACATACAAGAAAACACAATATTGGTTAGGTAATATGCTGATCAACAATCAGAATGGGGAATCAGGCCACAATCCTGTATGTTCACAACAGCGAATACCTTTTATCGTACAGGTACAAGTATTCAGAAACAAGATCTGACAATATAGGATTCCAGATATCCAGATATCAGATGTAGAAGACATTTACAGTATGTACAGTAGTTATAAAGTGGTGATGTCTAAATGATATTTACAATGCTGAGGTAAGTTGCAGAACCTAGTTGACCTTAGATAACCCTGACCCCTCCCATAAAATTGGATCAGTTTAATAAAGCTGTTTATATTTTTCACAAAGCATGTCAGTGTGAGAAAAGCATATTATTTTCAAAACCTATATCTTGGAAATCTTCTGTGGACCACTATTCTTATGGATAGTATGCACATAAGAGTCATTGATGTTGTAATGGATAGCAGATAGCCAAACAGACTTCAGAAACTCCTAGTACTGCACATAATGATGTCATATAATAATTTCTGTAGAAATTTATGAATTGTCTGTGATAATATGGGTTGAGAATTAGTAATTGTCCCAAAGTCAGCCAATGTTGCCCTTTCCCTTGCTCTAGTCAAGAAACGTAATTGCTTACTTTCCATTCAAAATATTAAAAATGGAAAATAAAAGAACAAGGACAATAGGAATACAGTCCATCCTTTCTATGAATTTATAATTAACCAAAATAATTTGTAAAAATCCCTACATTTAAAAGTATGTTATTAATAAACAATTAAGTCCTCAAATAAGTAGCTATGATAGGTCATACAAGAGAGAGTTTCCCCTATGTAGAGAGGCCAGAAACCCCTTTAAAGAAAGAGAGAATATGATAAGAAGACATGTTGGGCAGGAATTGCATGACCAACAAGCAATCAGAAAATGATGGCAGGAATATGTAGAACAACTTTATACAAACAAAACACAAGGCCAAGCTGTAAGAGGAGAACCTGACCTACTAGAAATGGAATCAGATATCCTTGAGGAAGAAGTAGTATGGGCATAACTGCATAAAGCCATAGCATAACCACAAAGCCCCATGAGTTGATTGAATTCCTGCAGAGTTGCTGCCAACAAAAGCACTGATAGCACTTTCCTGAAGTGTGTGGAAGTCTGGTCAGTGAATGGAAAAGGTCAATATTTATGCCAATACCAAAGAAAGGTTAAAAAAAGACTGTTCCAATCACTGAACCATTGTCTTAGCACCACATGTTAGTAAAATTCTCTTGAAGATAACCACCAACAGAAAACTGCCTGATTTGAAAACTGTCAATGTTCTGACTAATGAAACCTAAACAAAGCACATATGGCCAAGACAATCCAATCTCTTAATACAAAACTTTATTGAGTACATCATCTTGGTACAGATGAGGGCAAAAGCAGATCTGGCTCCTTCCCACACAACCCTACATAATTAAAGTATAGATTATCCTGCCCTCTATTAGACCAGCTCTCATTGTTCAATTGAATCTCATTGTATTGTTATGAAAAAAAGTCTTTGACTTTGGCAAACACCTCCTGAAGTGTCCTTGGTTTTCATGGCTGTCTTCTTGATGTCTGGAGTCTACATTCTATCTTCCCTTTTTCCTCCCCCCCTGGCAGTGGTCAGGGTGCAGTACTGCAGGCCACTTCAGCTGACTGTTATCTGCAGTTCAGCGGTTCAAATCTCACCAGCTCAAGGTTGACTCAGCCTTCCATCCTTCCGAGGTGGGTGAAATGAGGACCCAGACTGTGGGGGCAATATGCTGACTCTGTAAACTGCTTAGAGAGGGCTGAAAGCCCTATGAAGCGGTATATAAGTCTAACTGCTATTGCTATTGCTATTGCTATTGGTTCATTGGCAAGTAGAGAAACGATAATGGTCACAACAGCAAATGCACACTTCGAAACTTGACACAAGCAGGATTTCAAATAGGAAGAGGAACATGTGATCATATTACCAATTTATGATGGATGATAGAAAAATCAAAAGAACACTAAAAAAAAACCTCTACCTGTGCTTCATTGATTACACAAAATTGTTCAACTGTGTTGATCATCATAAACTCTGGAACTGTCTCAAAGAACTGGGAATATCCATATTATATCCAGCTCTTTCAGTCATTATAGACTGATCATTATAGACACTGTAGGAATGTAATTTGGAGACACAATTTGCTTCAGAATTGGAAAAGGCACTCAGCAAAGTTGCATCTTATTATCTATCCTAGCCTATCCTATCCTATCACCTATACCTATCTCCTATTCTATTCAACATATACAGAAAGTTATGAGAAATGCACATTTGAAGGCATCTATGATTAAGATTAAATTCAGTGGTAGGAATATCAACAACTTCCTATATGCAGCTGATACAATATTGTTCATGGAAAGCAAGAGGATCTGGAGTAGCTAATTCTGAGAGTCAAAGATGAAAGTGAAAAAATTCTTAACATCAAGAAAACAAAGGTAACAACAACTGCAAAGAACACACAGGTCAGAGTACAGATTGACAATGAGACCATTGAAACAATAAAGGAATTAATCTTCCTGGGCTCTAAAATTGACCAAATTGGTGATTGCAGATTTCAGGACTGAAATCAGAAAACAATAGCACTTGGAAGAAATAAAATGTCTAGCATGAATAACATCTGAAAGAGTAAAGACTCTTTGGATAAATTAGGATTGATGAATAAAAAGACTTACCAGATTGAGACAAATATTTATGTATCAATTTGAAAAATATGAACTGTATATTATTTCAGAATAACTATGTTATAGGCATAGAATGAAGTGAAAAAGATATCTCAAGATGGATTAATTTACAAATGTCACTATTGGGAAGAGTCCAAATAGCACAGAATGCTATTTCTCTTTCAAACAATGCCTATTTTTGAGTACAGATATACCATTGAGTACAGATATACCATTCAAACAATGGAGTGGATATTTAAATTTGTTTGGCAAGGTAAAAATATAACAAGATTGTTAAATCGGCGGAAGGAAAAGCAGAGGCGTCTGAGGTAACCGTAAGAAACTCTTTATTACAGGCAAGAACATCAACAGTTGGTAGACCGGCACCTCTCCTCCGTCTGACAGCTTTTTATATAGAGCTGTCAGACGGACGAGCCAATAGCCACGCATATGTCAGCCCGGCAACTCGCAGGCGCACGTGATTGGCTAAAGCGCGCCTGACTGCTGCCGAGCTGTCATTCGTAAGTCCGAGGACTTACGAGGCTATTACACTCCTTCCCCCCCAGCGATGCGCATGTGTCAGAAATGGCGCAGGCGTAGTCGCGTAAGTAGGCGGGGGGATGGCGGACATGCCCTGAACGCCTCAGTTTGACCACAGGCGTCGACTGGTGAGGATGTCCCTGTAAGAGCTCCTCCCTGTGGGGAGTGGAGCTCCAGGTGATGTCACAGGAGCGACCTAGCTGGGAAGGCGGAACCCAAGGACGAGGTAGGCTGGTCGAAGGGGGCGTGGCTGAGGATGGCAGTGCATTTGGAACAGGCCGGTAGGCGGCCTGGGGCTGGGGAAGACTGGGCCGAAGGAGGCCTAACTGGTTGGGAACGGGCATTGCGGGCTCTCTGCCACCTCTTCCACTGGCCGAACATCTTCCCGTCTACGGCCCAGCTCCTCCTGCCAAGAACCAACCGGCCAGACGCCAGCAGCCACGCCGTGAAGACTGCTATGCCCTGACAGAGAATGTGCCTGCCACCCCTGTGGTGTCGATCAACCTGGCATCAATGGGTACGCAGAAGATCGCCATTAAAGTGACTATTGAGGGTTCCCCCTGCTTAATGGAGGTCGATTCTGGCTCCTCCCGCTCCCTCCTCTCCTGGGCTACCTTCACTAAACTATGCCCCCATGTCTCCAAGTCCCAGCTTTCTCCATCGGACGCTGTATTAAAGGACTACCAGGGGACTAATATTACCACCCTGGGATGCTATGGTTAGTTATGGTCACTTATGTTTTTATAACTCTTTATTTTTACTATTCTCTTTCTTGATTATTAGATCTTGTTAGTTTTTATCTTTCTATTTAAAATTTAAGAATTTTTTAAAAAGTGTCTAAATAAAAACTTGTAGGATTTTATATACCCATGTTTCCCCAAAAATAAGACCCTCTCTTATTTTTTTCCACCAAAAAAAGGCACCAGGTCTTATTTTTGAAGAAGGGGTGACATCCACTGACTCACTTCACTTGCGTGCATCACCCCCGGCTTCCTTTTCATTGTCAAAGGCTTTCAGGAACCTATTCGGCTTCAGATATTTGCAGGCAGGAGTCGCACACCTTGGGCCATTTCTTCTGCAGCCAGCAAGGCTTTCCTGAAGGCCTTTGTAGCCAATAACAGAGCTCCGCATTGATCTGGAGCTCTGTTGTCAGCTAAAGAGGCCTTCAGTAAAACCTTGCTGGCTAAAGAAGAAATGGGCGAAGGTGTGCAAGGCCTGGCTACAACTATCCAAAGGTAGTAGGGCAGCTCCACCTCCCCTATCCTATCCTAGCTTAATTTTTACCCAAGTACCCTGAATGTGCAGATATTAATTAAGACTTATTTTGGGGATATGGCTTATATTGGGTGCACATGTAAAAAATCAGGCTAGGACTTACTTTCTGAGTAGGTCATATTTTCAGGAAAACATGGTAGAAGTCTTGATTTGGTCTTGATTTCTTTATATCTAACCATATTTAAGTTGTTTGCAAAGTTAAAATCACTGCAGCAATTAATATGCAATTAATTCTCTGTTAAGCTGATAGAGATAAAAGCTTTATATCACTGTCCGTTTTTGTGGGGGAAAGGATTCTTTCAAGTAACTGTGTAGACATTGTAGAGTTTGGTTTCTTTTGCAATATTCTCAGACGTTATACATTTATTAACATTTTTAAGATTGCTACAGCTATTGTCTGACTGTCTACTTAATCATTTCAGTATTGAAGTAAGGTATGTTTCAAAAAAACATTTAATTACTTGCTTCATAACTTTCATATCATATCAAGCATATCTTCTTTCCAATACTTGTGCCACTGCTTGAGAAGCAGATCCAAGATTTTACACCATTTTGTACTTCTCTTTTAAATGGAAAAAGAAGACATAAATACGTTAGTAAAATCTCCTAGTCCCTACACTAGGATAAAATAGTTCCCAGAGAATGGCCATGTGGTACAATGTAAGAAGAATAAAATTTATTTTGAAAAAGTGACATTCAAAGACGAAAAGAAAATACTGTGTGGCCTTGGGTTGCAACATTTGCTTATTCAAAAAGAGGAAATTAATTATAAGTTTGAAAACAATTACCATATACATAATTCATATGAACTGGAAACAACATGGAAACAATTGAAATTGGCCATGAACACTTCCCACCTAGGTGTGAATAAGAATGTCAAGGATGCTCTTGATTGGTTATGTTCAAAAGTGCACATGACCTAAATAAGACTTTCAGTGAATGTCAACATCTAGTATCAACCAGCGATTTATGGAAGACTTGCACTATGGGTTTTTCTTCCTGGATAGAAATATATTGTTTATACATTTTTATCCTTTTTACAATAATTGAACTCAAGATGTGATAAGAGAACTTGAAAAAATCTTTATTCTTTTACAAGTCATAATTAGTGTACATTTTGAAACATCCTTTCATTTCCCTCCATTCTTTCTCTTTGTACTCCTTCAATCAGGAAAACACTGAATATGTATTTAAAATGCATAGTTTCTTCTTTATTTTGGGCACTTCTTTCAATTTCTTATTGTCTCTTGCAGTAAGCAGTGAGAATTTTAATACTGTGCAATGGAAAACAGTCTGGGTCTCTGTTTTTTGGTGTGTGCTATGTTATGCAGAAGTGTGTTACTATGGTAATATCTGAACAAAGAGAAAAGAAGACTTGAAAGTGTTTATTAAGATCCAACCCATATCAGAATTAAATGTTGATTCTTTTTCAGTGGTAATTAACCAGTTTCATGAATTTTGCATGGTCCTTTCCTACAGCACATAAAGACTTACAGTAGATTGCCCCTGAACAATTCAACAATTCAACTTGCCATTCACTGGAGTATAATAATTGGCTCCACTTTCAGCTATTAAGTTTTTCAATTTCCTCATTCTTTTCTTTTGTATTGTATCACAAATGTTTGATTACTATTAATCATACACACCATACTTATATGACGAGCAGCAACTAAATATGAGACCTATATTAATGAAGAGAGTAACAAGATAAATGTGCAAGGAAGTAGGCAAATGTTTAAGCAGCTCTTAATAAGAATAGATCTAAAACTTGCTGATCCAATGTACTAATAAATACCTTTATTATGAATTACAAAATGTGTGTACCAAAAAAAGAAGGGATCAATAAATATTCCCTATTGTCCCAATTACATTTTCTTCTCTAGAAGTCATAGGGATATATTTGTTATATTATGATTTGGTGGCATTCAGAAAACCTTTAGAGAGAAATATTTTAAATTTGAAATGCTTGTGAGATTAAACTAAAGAAAGAATTTCCAAGACACAACTTTTATTTATGTTGGCTGGTGAATTTATTCAGCATCCAATGCTCATTTCCAATGGGTGCCAGACGCCATTCCCTTAATACAGGAAGAAATTATATCTGTATTTTTTCTTCATTTCAGGCCCAAAACATAATAGAGCATTAGCATAAAATAAAGTCTAGTGAAAAATCTATTTCTTTTCTTTTTCATAGAGAAGAAAAGAAGGCTATTAATGCTACTCAGTTTTAATAGAAATACTATATTTAAAATACTGATTTACCTAACCCTTGTGATAGGATTTTAATTCATTGCTTTATTAAGGGGACATAATTTTGTTAACAAGTATAAGAATATTTCATTACTGCAATAAGATTGCTAATTACGATGAAGTTGGCATTTTCCTCTGTTTTGATATAACATGATCATTGCATATGATAGTTTCATATAGATCAGGTGCTGACATTAACATTTCTGCTGTTATAAACTCTGGGAAACATATGTACTTTGATGAACACTAGCCAGAAAACCAATTAATATTGCAGGGAAGGGGAAGGGGAAAGTAACTTTCTTAAAGGTTTCTTTTTTAAAATAAGGGCATTGCCTAAAATAAATAACTTCAATTAACTTTTACAAAATGACCTTATGTAGGAAATTTAACATGCAGAATTATAATTGCTTCTCTTTCAGGTAAGTAATCTTTCTTGGCTATATTACATAACATAATTTTAAAAGGATGAGTTTATATACAAGAAGATTTTTTTCCATGTGGAAGGAGGAATACTCTCATTAATGGGGAATTAGGCCTGTAGCCGGACACTTAATACAGCTTCTTCTTTTCTAGAAGTGTTCTATCAATCAGACTTATGCTTATAACATTACCTTGTCCAAATAATTATCTTTCCCAGATAACATTCAGCAGATGAGAGTACCTATCAGAACCTGCCTGCATGTTGAAGCTAAATAGGGTCAGAAAATGATTAGCATTTGGATATAATTCTTTTAGGAAATACTCAAATACAGGCTAGATTGGGAAGACATGTTAGAATATAGTAACAAGCCACTTTCATAGAGTGCCAAGAAAATGACCTGGGTGTGTCCATGAAGTCATCAGGAGTTCAAATTGACTCAACTGATGTTTTCTTTATCTTTAATGGAAAATAATATTTCTTCTCTTTCTGAAGTTATGGAAGCCTGATGTTTCTCACCTCAACTTATTGAGAAGAGACAGAGGTTAAAGCTTCATTTTCAACTTTTCCAATATATGTTTTCTACCCAATAGATAGGGACACTACTAATTTAAAAATGCCCTGGTGACTTACAACCTTTTAACCAATATATCCATATATTTAAATATACAGTTAGCTTGCAGATGTATCCACAATCTTCTTTATCTGACAAATTCTAATGGAGATATTTTATTTTAATGTGTATTTCTAGCTTAATCAGGAGTGAAAAATTTGTATTGTCATGGTTTCTTTCACCTTAATGATTCATAACAAGTTTTTGTGATTAATGATCCACCTATTTTTTTAAAAAAGTTCAGAATGCATATTTGATCCTGAAAATGGTTTCTTTATTTCTTCATCAAGGATTTAATATTTTAATTTATGAACCACTTTAACATTTATGAAATCAGCATTCCTTGGACCAGGCATTTAGTGTCTTGCATACTGTTGAAACTGATTGTAAACAAATGTGTTAATGTCAAGAAAAACAGCTTACAAAACTTGCAAAACTTACAACTTGTCAGAATTATAGTCAAAACTGCTAATGCAGGTGCAGTGCACAATATGTTGATTTTCAGTTGGAAAGGAAGACCTACAACCTGATAGTGCTTTTGTTATTTGCCCTCTCCCCATGCCCCTGATAAGGTTTATCACAATTTAACAATCTAGCCCACAATTCTAGTCTTTGGTACGTAGGGATGTTCCACTTTTTCTCAGTTCAGAGGCCAGAAATCTTTCATTTCTACTTTCCAATTCTTTATAGGGAAATGCAGGTTCCTCTTTCTCATAAGGAAACAAAAGTGCATTCAGCCAAACATAATCCTTTTTCACATATTAAGCTAAAATATATGACAATATTTTTTAGTAACTGAATGTTCAGAGAAATGGAGCCATTTTATACATCAATATTTAATCTACATATTAGCAGGCAGTTTTCCTGCTTTGGGCTATAGTTACTTGGCAACCTAATTTCCACAGCATTATATGTCAAAATGAGTACACCACAATTTAATTAATTTAGCTTTAAACAAGCTCACAAACAAGTAAGCTTTCCTGTTTATATAAAAACGTGAAGGACTTCACTTGGAAACCATATCTCTCAAGTTTCCACATTTCATATTGGAGATCTGAATAAAAAACAGCCTGGCTTGAATGGGTTGTACAAGTATCAAATGATCCAGACTCAAAATATCTAAACTGTTGTTACAGCTTTATTTATAGTCAAGTTAAAAAAAAAAGTATTGCTTCTTATAAGACCACTGCCTAAATGTTTGAAGCCTAGTAAGAGACATGCAGATGTGTGCATGCCCCTTTCATTCTCCACCTTATGCTTTATACATATTCAGGCAAATGCCAGAGCAGGGCTTTAGTGTATGTAAATCTCTGTGGATTTGTGGATTTGCTCACAACTGCCAACTAAGGACAGTTCACCCATTTCTAGTTGACATGGAACATTACTCAGTGAAATAATTCAGCACAGACTTCTATCCAGATCCTGACCTTTCCTATGATTTAATGGGGTAGTTAATAATAGTGACAAAGTAAATCTTGTTGCTTGTAATTATTTCAGAAAACAAACCACTGTTTTTAACTTAGTAGATCTTGTCAATATGGATACAATCACATACTCTTTGGTGGAAGGATATCACTAGGTAAGAATTTTCTCAGAGAAACCAAATTGGAAAGAAGTTAAATTAATGCTCAAACTTACAGTTGTATATGTATTCTGCTTTTCAGTTACTTCCCCATCAAACCAGTACTTTTCTATCTAATGCATTTTAATATTGTTTAGTGCTGATATGTCACATTTTCCTATTCCTTTAGCAACTTCTACCTTGTAATCACTAGGGAGTTCTTGTACACACAAGATCCCTGTACATCTGTTGATTACATTACAGATCGAAATGAAAATCTAGTTCTTATAAACATTAGGCAGACTTGTGAATGGCAATACCTGGAGGACCTTGGGTATAGAAACTAATCAAATATCAATACAGTAGGGAAGAGTTGTTTTTATATATAACGTATAATATGCAGACTTGCTTCAAACTTGCTTCATTAAAGGAATCCTGAATTTCTTCAGTTACGATACATACTTTATAGCTACAAACATTATGGTTCATAGTTATGAAAAGAATAAGAGTACAAAGTGGAAAACTAATTTTTATCCAGAGTGACACAGTACATACCAGGAAAAAATGATTTTAACATACAATACATTGAGTCCATTTTTGGTACAGAATAACTGCTATTCTGCTATACAAGGCAGGATAAATTGCTAATAGAATGTCTTGGATATAAGTCAATGTTCAGATCTCAAATTGTAGCAAGGTAATTCAAATTTAGTTTCATTTCTCTAGGGTAAAGCAAACAGCATCAGCTTAACTCTGATACATCTCTGGATCTTAGCAGAAGTTGGGACATAATCTGTTTCTTTATAACAGTATATTTTGTAGGAAGTATTTTCATGTATATATTTTCTCCCTAGTGCTTTGGCATTCTATTCACTAGCTATTTAGGAAAGTGCTTGGCTTCTTTTATATTACGGCTTCCACTTATGAATTCTTATGTAGCAATTCTTTTGAACTACATTAGCTAGCTGATCTATTTTGTGCAACAATTAATCTCTTATTTTTTCCCCTCAATTCCTACAATCACTCCCTAATGTTTTAGCCTCAGTTCTTACAAACTTTTCATTCCTTTTTCTACAGATCCTATATATCCTTTTCATGAAGCAGTCTGAGTGGTCTCTGCACACCAGCATTAATTACCCACCAAGAGATCAATAGATGTAATAAATACTTTTCCAAACAAAAATGCAGACTTCATTAAGACAGCTAAATGGTGATAACACTATCAAGTCAGCTGTGTACTGCTGACTGGTGACTCTGCAAGTAACTATGTTTTCATTTTCCCAAATCTTTCCATTTATATGCATGTTATTTTATTGTATCATAAAATTAAAGCTCAAATGAATTGGATAGGTAGCAGATGCAGGAAAACAAAAAGAAATTTGTTCAAGTTCTGAGCCCATGGGTGTTTTTGTTTTTTTAGTAGTACAATTTTAATGATCTTTAATTGTCTTTCAATGATTTGCTGGCCAACTAGAGTGCCATCTGTTACTGATAAGGAGAAACAAAATCTCATTAATACACAATAAACAATAAATTACTATTTTGAACATCATGTCATTCATCTGTGGAATTCACTGCAATAGTTTATTGGGATTTTAATGTGTTTTCAGCAGCATAGCAATCAGGTGAATGCTGTGGAAATTTTCTATATTGGTAGTACAATATTTTTTTTCAACAAGGGATAAAACTCTGATGGAAGCAAAGACCAATAAAACCATCATGTTATGTCTGGGAATGTCTTAGCAAATTTCGGTGAAGAGAAACAAGAAAGCATTATTTCAAGAGAAAGCCAACAGGGTGACAGGAACAATCACTCTATCAGCCCAACTCACTTCACAGGATTGTTATTGTGAGGAAAGTTGAAGGAAAGAGTATTAGGTCTGTTCACTGCCTTGAATTATTTATAAAAATGCTAAAGCCAGATAATTTTTTAAAAGGAAGATTAGAGAAAAGGCAAGTATCCAGGTTATGGATTGACATGGTTGACTAATGGGACACATTGTTTACCTACTGATACTTTAGAGGTTTTGGAATATTATATTTTATGTGTAAGAAGGTGCTGCAAATTCCAGTAATTAATTCCATTTGCTTCTTTAGGTTCATATGAATTATTAGAGTTGAGTTATAAAATTAATTTGATATTTAACAGAATAAGAGAATAATAAGAATTAGAAAGAACCTTTGAGGTCCTCTAGTCCAGTGGGTCTCAATCTTCATAATGCCATGATCCTTTAATACAGTTTCTCATGTTGTAGTGACCCCCAACGATAAAATTATTTTATGTTTCCATATTTTTTTGAAAATATGTGTTTTCCGATGGTCTTAGGTGACCCCTGTGAAGGGTTGTTCGACCCCCAAAGGTGTCCCGACCCACTGCTCTAGTCCAATCCTCTGCTCAAGTAAAAGACCCTATACCATTCCAGTGGCAGTCCAGTCTCTTCTTTAAAAAGCCCAGTTTAAAATATTTCAGTTTAAAGTATTCAGTTCATCACATCTATTCATAAAACAAGATTTTTGCAAGCTGTAAAATTGTTCTTTTGCTAAAAGCCTTCTCATTTGGCCTTACAGTTTGATTTCACTTTCTGATTCAATTTTGAAAATTGATTTGATATGGTAGTTGGATTGAAACAGTTTCAATCCAAATCTGAAGTTGCAAAATGAGCAGTTCACAACATTCCCATTTGAAACTCCTAGACCATATCACACTAGCAATAACACAAATATCAACACTATAACTTCAGGTCTTATTTCTTTTGTATGTAGAGGTTAAATGGATAATGGGAGCAGCCTATTGCCCCAGTCCAAAATAAATGGGGGGAAACCAATCCCTTAATATAATTGTGGCATCAAATGGCATTTCGTTGATTTCTAGAGATCATAACTCTCTCTCAGAGGACAAGGGAGGCTACCGTGATAAGAAAAGTCTTTTCTTTGTTGCCTAAAGCATATGGCTTTTCTATAGGGATTCCAAATTGTAATGTGGTGCAATATAGAGGTTTCCTAAACTCATGGCAAGGCAATTCCTTGTTAGATGGGAAGGATAGTTATGGTTTATGAAAGTCCACTTGTAAGAAAAATGAGTTAAACAGTAATTGAATAAACCAAAAGCTTATAAAAGTGTTTATTTTGCAAGCATCAGATCAAATCTTTTATGTTTACACACACTCAGGAACTTGTTAACATTAAATAATTGTGGAGATTTCCATTATTTGATATGCATATATTTGTTGTAAAGTTTATTAGCTTCTTGATAGCCATACCACAAGTTCTTGCTTTTCAACAGTTAGTGTAAGAAGCATTTTGTTTGTACAGGTTACACAGCAGTCCTGTCTGTCCCAGAATGGGCATCCACCTAATTTTTTAAAAACTTTGTTTCAATTAAATGAATTGCATGATAGATGTCAGAGTTTTCGATACAATGTGTGAGAAATAAGAATATATGATTTGATAGATTCTTAGATATCTGGGAAAAATTTGTTGTCTGAAACACACCGGAAGTACCATCAAGGCTATTTACACATGGGACATTCCACTCTTTAGATACACAGCTAGAATACTGGTCTGGAATCAATAGAACTACAACTGACTGGAAGACCAGAAAAATAATGTAGTTATTAATCATGTAGACCATTCAGATATTTCAACCAAAAACCAGTTCATCTTCACCTCACTAATTTTTGATTATGTGGTAGACAGATTCTACTTACAAAGGATATAGGCAGGTGTGGTTTGTTGCAAACACATGAAACATTTTTAAAAGGGGGAGGAAGTATTGGAAGAATATATGAAGGACATTGACGAAGATGCACTGAAGGGAGGAGGAGCCAATGTCATGACGCTACGGAGGTGCGGTCTTGATGCTCCGAGACCATAGCCGATACTTTTGCCGCTGGGTGGTCCAATCGGACCTAAACCATCCCGAAGAGATGGTGAAGAATACATCTTGCTGACCTCAGGGACATCGCAAAGTCCCCTATCGGTGCAAGAGAAGTTCTTTAAGATGGTGACAAAAAATCCAGCCAAGGCTGACAAAGTCAGGGAAGCTCCAAAATGGAAGGATACAGAAAGAGAAGGTGTTTCCAGCTGGTGAGGAACTTTTATTGTTTTAAAACCAGAGAAAAGTGAAAACAAACGTTTTTGTGAATCTATGTTTAATTTTATTAACCTTCCAAGCTAGAGCACCTGTGTTTGTTAGCTGGAGAGAACGGCACAATTTCAAAAGCAAATGGAAATCTTAAGTTTGCAAAAGATACTTTCAGAAATACAGAAATTATAAAATACATATGAGAGGATAGAGAAGAAGCTGGAAGACTTAGAGCATATAACAGCAAAATATGATGAAGAAATTGAGGATATCTGTCAAATGGAAAACGTGGTGGTTAAAATTCAAAAAAATCGAAGTGGAAAATGAATATGATGATAATAATAATAATAATAATAATAATAATAATAATAATAATAATAATAACAACAACAACAAAGTTAGATACAGTTAAAATTTTGATTATTAGGGGGAAAATGTTAAGATACATGATATAGTTAAATAAAGGAGGGACAAGAATAACAACGTATATATAGATATGGGTATAACATAAGGAAACTGGATGTAAACTTTAAATAGTGACTTGGAAAGGAGGATTACAAAACTTTGTTATTAAATATTATGGATGTTTAGCTAGAATAGGACATAGGGATTTAGTGTTAGTGGAGGATTCTAGAAATAGTAATTGAAAGGCCAGCATGTAGTTATGTATTAAATTTTGGTATATTCTATGTTAAGGACGCTTAAACAATTATAGTCAAATGAAAATGGAGATATGATGATGGTGACATGTATAAATATTTGAGTTAAAATATTTCAATTAATATGAATTATGTTTGTTGACTGTGGAAGAGATGCACAAAAGTCTTTTTGTAACCAATTGATACACTTTGTATAGCATGTAAAGAAGGATGTTGTATTTGTTTTAAATTAAAAATAAAAAAATATTAAAAAAAAGAAGAAGATGCACTGAAGGTCGTATACCAGAAAGAAATATTGAGTAGTGGAGAGACCAAACTGGCCTATGAGAAATACCAAATGAAAGACAGAAAAGAGACATGGCCAGAACATTAAAAGATAACTCACATATGTGCTAGTCATTCCCCACTCTGGGCCAGAACATTACAAACATGTACATACAAAGTATTTTTACAAGAATTGAATTGAATTGAATTTATTTAGCTTGTATGCCGCCCTACTCTCGGAAGATTCAGGGCGGCTAACAAATAAGAAAAGAAGGGGGGGATACAAGAAATAAAAAACAACAATTTAAAAATTCACAACAGTCATAACTTAGGATGGGGCTGGATAATTCAACAGCCCCAGGCCTGCCGGAACAGCTAGGTCTTGGTCGCTTTGCGGAAGGGTAGTAAGGGTCCGGATTTCAATGGGAAAATCGTTCCATAGGGCTGGAGCAGCTACAGAGAAGGCCCTCCCCCGGGGGGGTCGCCAGCCGACATTGGCCAGCAGATGGAATCCGGAGGAGGCCTAGTCTGTGCGATCTAATAGGTCTTTGGGAGGTGACTGGCAGGAGGCGGTCTCTGAGGTAACCAGGTCCAACACCATGTAGGGCTTTAAAAGTAACAACTAGCACCTTGAAGCATGTCCGGAGACCAATGGGAAGCCAATGCAGCTCGCGGAGGATAGGTGTAACGTGGGTGTACCTAGGTGCACCCACAATCGCTCGCGCGGCTGCAATCTGGACTAGCTGAAGTCTTCGAACACTCTTCAAGGGCAGCCCCATGTAGAGCGCGTTACAGTAATCCAGTCTTGAGGTGATGAGGGCGTGAATGACTATCCGAAAGGCCTCCTTGTCCAGATAGGGTCACAATTGGTGCACCAGGCGAACCTGGGCAAAGGCCCCCCTGGTCACAGCCGACAGATGATGTTCTAGAGTCAGCTGCGGATCTAGGAGGACTCCAAAATTGCGAGCCCTCTCTGAGGGGCGTATAATTTCACCCCCAGGATAAGAGATGGAATAGTTGGTCCATCTTTGGGGGGGGGGCATCAATAGCCACTCAGTCTTGTTGGGATTGAGTGCAAGCTTGTTCGTTCCCATCCAGATCCTGACAGCCTCCAGGCACTGGCACATCACTTCAACCGCTTCACTGAGTTGGCATGGGGCGGACAGATACAATTGTGTATCGTCCGCATATTGATGATATTTAATCCCGTGCTGGCGTATGATCTCACCCAGCGGCTTCATGTAGATGTTAAAGTGGAGGGGGGACAGGACTGAACCCTGCGGCACCCCATAATTGAGGGGCCTAGGGGTCGATCTCTGCCCTCCGGCCAACACCAACTGCGACCTGTCCAAGAGGTAGGAGGAGAACCACCGAAGAACGGTGCCTCCCACTCCTACCTCCCGCAACCGTCGCAGAAGGATACCATGGTCGATGGTATCGAAGGCCGCTGAGAGGTCAGGGAGCACTAGGATAGAGGAATGATCCCTATCCCTGGCTCGCCAGAGATCATCGATCAGCGCGACCAAAGCAATTTCCATGCTGTAACCAGGCCTGAAACCAGACTGAAAGGATTCCAGATAATCGGTTTCATCCAAGGACCGCCGGAGTTGAAAGGCCACCACTTTCTCAACAACCTTCTCTACAAAGGGGAGGTTGGAGACTGGACGATAGTTACTCAAAATGGCTGGATCCAGAGAAGGTTTCTTCAGGAGGGGTCTCACCACCGCATTCTTTAGGAGGTGCGGGAAGGACCCCTCCCAGAGAGAGGTGTTAACTATCGTCTGGATCCAGCCACGTGTCACCTCCCTGCTGGTCGAGACCAGCCAGGAGGGACATGGGTCCAGTATACAGGTGGAGGCACTCACCGCTCCCATGGCCTTGTCCACTTCCTAATAAACAAGATTTATTATCTGGCAATAGCTAAGAGTAGAAAAGTTGAGGAAAGAAACAGAGCTAATTCTGTCATGGCTACCATATAGCAAAAATAGGAGGTATCCCACCTTCTTTACATGGACAAGCTGTATGGAAAAACATCACCATCCATACATACAGCCAAGATAATACAATGAAGTTTGTACAAATGTACCACAATCACTGTCAAGAGTGGAAAATAGAGGGTCTCAAGATGACCTTTAGAAATAACATCAAGTGTCTGGAAAAAATGGTTTCCTCTACTGTCAATTTCTCCTTGTTTACTTTTATATTCTGAGGCATGTCAAGACTTTGATTTCTTTGCCCTGGGTAGACCTTGCAGACTGTTTTGTCTAAATTCTACCTCAATTTAACCAATTTAAAGATGAAGGTATTTCAATTATACTTTCATTTGTATGATTTATTTTTTCACCAACCAAATTTCTTGATGTGTTTATATTTATTAAAAAAGTAACTGTAAAAAAAATAAGAGGTGCTAAATCTGAGATATTTATTTTTCTATGTCCCATATTTTTAAAATGCATATCTATTTATTCATCTATCTATTTGTTCATCTATTCACCCATCCTGGATGAATCTTGCCACACATACCTTTCTATCTCATATGTTCCTTGAAAACATTTTTGGAAAAGTTTAATTTGATTTCCCACTTTGTGATGATTTTGTTGATACATGTTGGAATATGAATGCAAGTTTTCTCCCAAAATATCTTCATTATCTCAACAATACCCCTACAAAGTTTTTACCTTTAAAGCATTTTGAAGAAAAAAAATTATGGAGGAAGAAAGGAAACGTTTGAAGATGACGATGCAATTCAGTTTTAATATAGACTTCTACTACAAAAACAGTCTCCCATATTAAGTCCCAGAACTACAATAGTTTACTAGTCTATCTATAGTTACCAGTGATGTGCAGTGAGGTTTATGGCTGGTGAGGCAGTCCTCTCCCCCGACATCCCACTGTATAAAGCACTTTCTTTCACCTGCCTGAGCTCTGAGAGGAGGGCAAAAGAAAGCGCCAGCCCGCCAGCAGAGGCAGGCAAAAGATCCGCCTCTGCTGGCGGGCTGCCACAGACACAGAGAAAGAAAGCTGGTGGGCTGCCCTCCCTGCCTCTCCTACCGCTTTCCCTCTCTTCACTCAAACAAACTCTCTCTCAAATTGAGAGAGAGTTTGTTTGAGTGGAAAAAAAAACACACACACACACATACACACACACACAAAGTTGCACCAGGAGGATTAGTTTTGAATTCCTCCCCCTCCCTCTGACCCATATAGCTTTTCCAGCTGTTTCACAGAGGATTTCAACTCTGCTCTTGCCTGCCATCATGAAAATGTAAAAATGTAAAAGGAAAAAGGCAAGAGCTGCTGAGGTCAGGCTGGGCTAGCTGCTGCCAGAGTCCCCAATGGATGATTCTACTTAACTGTTTAAAAAAGCCTCTTAAAAAGCGCCCTCTACAGGAGGAGGCGAGAGAACCAAGTGCCTCATCTACATAAGGAATTTTTCGGCCTTTAACCCTTGCTTAACTCTGCTCGAGTGATCATAAAGTCAGACTAGATGAGGCACGTGGTTCTCCTACCTCCTCCTCTAGAGGGCACTTTTTAAGAGGCTTTTTTAAACAGTTAAGCACTAAGCAGAGTCATCCACTGTGACTGGCAGCAACTAGCTCAGCCTTTTTCCTTTTACATTTTTTTTCTTTTCATGATGACAGTGGTGAGGCTCTGCCTCCCCTGCCTCCCCTGCCTCCCCTGACTGCACATCACTGATAGTTACCTGTTGTGCCTCGGTAGGAGCCTTTGGAGCTGCTATCAGACTCTGACACAGAAACCTCCTGTGAGTGGTTTCAGGATGCTCACAGGAGAGGATAACAAGCAGCTGTGGCTCGTTAAGGATCTCCTCCTGTGGATAAAAATGACAGATGGTGCCACGCTCGAGGGGCAGAAGTCAACATTCCGTTCCGTTCCTGTTCTAGTCAAGGTTCAGAGGAATGAGGTTGGTGTTGTTATCTCTGGGGGAACCCTCTAATGTTACAGAGTGTGGGCCATGACAGAGTAGGCATTCTTCCTTGGACCCACATTTAAGAGGATGGTTCTACAGTAGAGTACATCTACTGTACACACAAGATGCATACACACAAGATGGTATTCTGTACAGTCTGCATATACAAGAGATGGCATTCTGAAATCCTCACTGTCCTCATGCCCCAACTGTCTGTCATATTTTACACTTAGATGAACTATTTTGAAATATCAAAGTGAAAGAGAAAGTACAAGAAAGGTTTTCACATAAAGGCAAAAGAATTATAGCCACATAAATATATGAACCTCAGCATGAATCTAGCAATTGGACATTCAGAATGAACCATTTAAGGTTACTCATCATGGTAAACAACACACTGATACTCACCTGAGCAAATCAATTGCTCAGACAACTGAAGCAAGAACTAAAACTGAATGGAAGAAGTCCCTAAAAAAGATAAGTTTGACATGGCAGGTATTTCTGAACTAATTAATAAGCAGTTGAAGGAATTGTTGAAGTGAATGTCTGACATTGCTCAGTCAGCCAAGCATATGATTCTATGCTTAAGAATTTAACATAAAATAAATTCAGGTAGTTATTTCAGATAATAAGATAAGTTTGGCAAATTTGCAAGATCACAGTAAACCTAAGGATCAGAAGATTTAGAGAAATATCAAGAATGTTAATATAATTTGCTAAATGATGAAAAAGTTTTTTAAAAATTTCCTAACATAAAACTACAAAATAAAGATATTGACCATGCCCACAGAGCAGGGATATCAAACTCACATCGTCATGGCATCATCACATGACATATCGTGACTTTTTTTGCCTTCGCTAAACCGGGTGTGGGCATGACCAGCATATGACACATCTGACCAAGGGCCTCAAGTTTGACATCCCTGCCATAGAATGTTTACTCTTAGGCTCACTGAGATACAAGGATTGAGAGACTTAATAATTTAATTTATCAACACTTGCACATAAGAGAAATTATGCAAAAAGTGCCTGTAGTAGAATAAATAACTTTGAAAGAAGATAAAGTGATATTTTTACTCTTTCAGTGTTACGTCATATATTAATTTTTCTTACAGTAATTCAGCTATAGAATGTGAAAAGTTTTGATACTTTCTACTGAATATAGATCAGCTTTGGAAAATTCCACACACTTACTTGGTGAGAAATGTAGGTCAGAAGCAAGTCTTATAGATTATGGAAAATGCATAATTTTCATTTTGAGACAACAACATACTTTTGAAAGAAAGTGGGAATGCCTATAAGCTTCTCAGAGCCCTGCAGGATTGGAAAGACAAATCTGAAAAAATACATCATAAAAATAGAGATTTTTAAAAAATTAATCCAAACTGACTCAAATACTGGTATATTATATCTGTGGTCATATATTTTTAAGATACTTCAGTTAAGGTTATATGTTTATTGTAGGTATGTAACATAAATTTCTATATATGGCAAAGTGGCCAAACCCCAATTATCTATTGTATATACACTGCCATGATATTTTGAAATGCATTGGCTATTTTTGAACACTACTACTTTAGTTACTATACATTAGTTAATGAAAAATGAAGCATTTGTCAAGATATAATCAACAAATTATATCTTCACTTGTTACTATTTAGCTAAACACTTTTAACAAGTTGCTCAAACATTTCCTTAATTAAAGCAAATTAATTTATCTTTTAATAGATTCACAGAAATCCATTCTGACAGGGCTACAAATTTTAACTTTACCTTTTCCAGATGAAGCCTATGTTTAGTGACTATCAGATATACATCTAAATCCTGAAATTAAATAGAACTTACTACAACTGTGTATGGATGAATGTATGACTGCAATTGTCATATTGTAGAAAGACAATAGACTAAAATATTGTGATATTATATCACATATCAATAGACATAAATTCCATATTTCAATTAACTACAGTTCACATTTCTGTTATTATTATATAAAAATGATTGTATCATATATATCTATGCAGAGCCTTCCTTACTTCTTCTTTCCTTCCCTCCTTCCCTTCCTCTCCCAACTGTCACCTCAAAATGTTTAAAACTTGCTGGTAGTTTTTTCCCCATATTCTTGCATTATCAAATAAATGCAGAAACCAGAAGAATTTCTGCATCATTATCATAGTTCATTCAAGTAGGTTATCTTGCTACAAATATATTTTGTAGTAAATGTCTGAAAACTGTAGAGAAAACTAATTACATTTGATTTCCTTATAGCTGTTGGGATAAAGTAGTTAGATTTTTTTTTATTAGGACCTAGGACTATTCTGACACCTCTCCAATCTGCTATCTGCTAATGCTGAAGAAAAGGGAATTACATTTCTACTATAGTTCATAAAATTTTTAGTTCTCGTATAGTCTATATAACATTTAGTTTGTTACATGTTTGTTATCATAAACCTTTAGCATAAACAAATCCATTAATGTGGTAGAGGAAGGAAGAAATTAAACTTTGATGGAATAAAAAATGGTATTTTAAAATTCTTTTTCAACTAGAGGGGAAGCATTGTCTTTATAAAATATTGGTTGATTTGTCCTATAGTGAGTGTCATTGTTTTAAATACAGTCAAACCTGTTCAAAAATATCTTCCAAGGAATCAAAAGACAGTTCTTTCAATTACTTGGGGGTGCTCCACTTGTGTGCATATTTTTATGGTACAGAAAACTGTATATTATGTCCTCGACTTGTGACCAGTCCTAGGTCTTTGACTTATGAGCGGCTGCAAGTCCTCGACATACAACTGACAGCCTGGCAACCAAGGGCTCACGCCTATTGGCTTCCTTCCTTCCGGAGTTGTCCCGACTTCATCAGCCTGGGGGCTGCCTGTTTACCGCTGGCTTGAAGCGCTTTCCTTGTGTTGATCAGAGACTTTGCGATGTCCCTGAGACCAGCAAGGCTTCGTCTTCCTGATCACCATCTATGCGGGACAGTTTAGGTCTCAATGGACCATCCAGCTGCAAAAGTATCAACGGAGGTCTTGGAGTATCGAGACCGCACATTGTGACATCGCAACCTTGACTCCTCCTTCCCCATTAAGGCAGACAGGTCCATCAGGATCTGTGCTGACTATAAGTCAACGATCAACAAAGGTCTCCAGACAAACCCGTATCCACTTCCTGTGGTGCAGCACCTGCTCGATTCCTTGGGCCAGGGCTGCATCTTTGTGAAAGTGGATATGGCCTACCAGCAGCTCCCAGTGGATGACGAGGCTGCCGAAGCCCAGATGATCATCATCCACCGAGGGGCTTTTTACTGCCACCGCTTGCAATTTGGTATCTCCATTGCCCCGGGAATCTTCAAGAGCCTCATGGAGCATTTGCTTCATGGACTCCCTGACTTTGTTCCATGCTTCAATGATGTCCTGATTGCTGCCTGCAGTCGATCAGGACTCATCAAAGTCCTTAGGAAGGTTCTCCACAGTTTTAGGGGTGTGGGTTTGAAATTAAAACGCAGCAAATGCTCGTTTGCTGTGCTACAGTGGAGTTCCTGGGGTTCCTGGTGGATGCCCAGGGCATCCACCCCACCCCCTCTAAACTTAAAGCTGTCAGAAACGCCCCCACTCCTACCTCCAAGGCAGAGCTGCAGGCATTCTTCGGCCTCTGGAATTTTTACATGCCATTTTTGCTGCACAAGGCATCACTAGCCAAGCCACTGCATCGGTTGGTCGACCAATTGGTGGCCTGGCACTGGGGTAGCCATGAAGCACATACATTCATGACTGTCAAAGCCATGCTTACATCAGCGGCTGTCCTAGTACAGTATAGTGCAGGTTGCCACTGATGTTGGCATGTGAAGCCCCTCCTTTTGGTAGATTGTCCTGAGTCACATCCTTCCCAATGGCTTGGAGGCCCCCATAGCTTTTTATTCCTGGACACTCTCCTCCGCTGAGAGGAACTACAGCCAGATCAACAAGGAGGCTCTGGCTGTGGTGTCCGGGATTAAAAAGTTCCATGATTATTTCTATGGATGGCATTTTACATTATTCACTGACCAAAAGCCTCTCCTTGGGCTTCTGGCCAATGACCATCCCACCCCACCCATTCTCTCCCCAAGCATGTATCTCTGGATGAAATTCCTCACAGTGTATTCCTATACACTGCAGTACCATTCGGGCAAACAGATGGGGCATACTGATGCCCTAAGCCGCTGCCCTCTCCCTGTCACTGGCCCTGACCCCGCCCCCTGTTTTTCGGTCCTGTCCATCAACACCCTGCTCCTCTCATCCTTGGATGTGGCAACTCACTCATACCCTCTCCCAGGTTTTCACTTGGGTACAGAGGAGGTGGCCTTTGGGCAAAATGGCTGAGGAATTCTGCCCTTTCAAGACCCATCAACTGGAGCTTTCCCTCCAAGGCAGGTGCTTGTTCTGGGGAGACCAGGTGGTCATTCCCCCCTCCTTATGCACCCAGGTCCTGAACCACCTCAATCTGGACCACCCTGGCATAGCTCGCATGAAGGCTTTGGTCCACAACTATGTCTGGTGGCCCAAGATGGATGAGGCCATTGAAATCTGGGTTGGCCACTACTCCCCCTGCCAGGAGTCCAGGGTCCACATAGACTTTGCGGATCCCTTCCATGGTCAGAATTTACTAGTGGTCAAGGATGCCAACTTCCATTGGGTCGAGCTCCTGCTCATGGCATCCACCACCACTGAGGCAAGTATCCGGGGCTGTGGCAGATTTTCACCACCCATGGGCTGCCACACATCCTAGTGTCCAACAACGGCACCCAGTTTACTGCCTCAGCCTTCCAGGAATTTCTGGCCAGTTTAGGGATCCACCATACCCTCACTGCCCCCTATCACCCCGCTTGTAATGGCCGAGTGGAATATGCTGTCAGCTCAGCCAAAGAAGCCCTGGGATGAATGGATCGAGGAAGCTGGCCAGACAAGGTGGTGGCTTACCTCCTTGGTCAACACTCCACCTCATGCCCACTGACAAATAGAAGTCCCATGGAGCTGCTTCCCCCAGTCAGGCCTTCCTATGAAGCTACTGCCTTCTGGCAGCCTGACCACAACCCTCCTCAATCCGCCATGATGGCACACCGAGACTTACCTAAAGAACCAAGCCAGCCTGCAGGGGTGGGCCGAGGTGACATCACCCAGAGCTCCACTCCTGTTGGGGAGGAGCTACCACAGGGACAACCTACCTTTCTGTCCACCAAGCTGCAACTGAGGCGTTCTGGGCGGGTCCGGTGATGCCCCGCCTATTTAAGTGAGTATACGTGCACCACCACCACGCATGCATCTTCCCGGGGGGGGGGAGGAATGTTATGTCCTCAATTTGCAATCAGTACCCGACTTACAACCAGCCACAAGTCCTCAACATACAACTGACAACCCGGAAACCATGGATTAGCACCTATTGGCTAGCCGCTAAGGTGCACCGGGCTGGAAGCAGGCTTTCTGCTGTTTCACTATTGGCTGTCCTTCTTGACAGCTCCTGCATAAATAGCTGTCAAGCAGGGCATGATGCTAAATTGTACATAGTTGCCTGTTGCTTATTTTATGTTAAATAAATGCTGTTCTTGTTACCTCAGTAATCTGTCACCTCATCTGTCGGTCCAGACTTCTTCACTGTATGCTGATTCAAATAAGCATTCAAGTGCTTA
Source organism: Thamnophis sirtalis (assembly GCF_051295495.1). Classification (NCBI taxonomy): domain Eukaryota; kingdom Metazoa; phylum Chordata; class Lepidosauria; order Squamata; family Natricidae; genus Thamnophis; species Thamnophis sirtalis. The sequence goes on from NW_028261390.1 coordinate 48,960,609, forward strand.
TTTGAATCCCAGTCCATATAGTCATGTAGATAGTGAAAATATAATTATAATTAGTTTTATACAGAATATAATTTGATATAATTATATTATATCCGTTAAAATAATTTAATTTAGGGTAATTAAATTAATATTGGCAATATGTACTTGGCATGATAAAATTATTATTAGTATACAGAACTACACTATTTAGAAAGGATTGGATTCCATTGGTTTTCAACACATGGTATCAATCAGAATAAGAAGGCTTTTTATATTTCTTAAATGAACATCTGAAGCTGACTTTTCTCATTATGCTTTATTTTACTTACTCTTCTTTGCTTTATTTTCAAGTACAAGAAGATTTTCATTGGCTTTGTGTGTATAAATTGCTACCTTCTCACTTATAAGGATGTAAAATAAATAAATATGGTTGATAGACCATCCTTGATATGAATAAATGAGCTGATAGAGATATTAGGATAGGTTTTTGTCAAGTGCTGGATAAATATCTAGATATACAAAGAACATTTGTTTCCAGTGATATTAATATGACTGGATTTGTAGAGAGAAACTTAAGGTTTTGTCAAAAGAATGAACATATTGCAGAATTCCATTAAGTTCAGAACCTCATATTTCTCAAACTATATCTCTGTTTTTAAACTGATAGAAATGAAAGTTCTAAAAATGAAATGGTTTATATTCTACTGTGTTCTACAACTTAAGCCCTGGAAATGAGGAATTTTGTACCTTTGTGTCAGTATCTACATAATCAGAGCTGTCAATTGACCAAATAAAGAAATAATTCTGGGATATATATCTGATAACTAAAGACTTTTTAAGATTATTTTTGCATTTCTGCTTAGCACAAAACTTACCTTTAGTGAAAAAATGCCTGTTAATTAGTTAAAAACATCTGTACACTCAGTCTATTAATGAATGCTGAATATTGTCTACTAGATTTTCAAGGTAACTGTTTCTCTAATCTACAAAGTGTGACTTGGAAAACAAAAATAAAAGTGTATATTTGTTTTAGTACTTCTAGAATATTATACTGCAGTTATTTTTTAAGATTGTGTATAATGAATACAAGCAATTAAAATACTTCCAAATCCATATATTAAATGAATCTGCCTTTACAATTTTATAAGGAAAATGTGCATTAAAAGTTCACCTTTTGCCTGATTTATTATTAAAACGATCAAGCTTGTACATTGATACCCAGATGGTATTTAATGATTTTGTTATATATGACACAAAGTAAAACCTAACTATTTATCTACCAGTATTAGGTGATGTGTAAGAGTCATTCTGTACTGAGTGGTAATTGTGCCAGATCTATAATGAAATAGGAGACTGCATTGAAAAGAAGGCTTTTTTGTATTTCCTATTTTTGGGTATCTTTGTTATCTCACCTCTCTATGAATTAAACCTTTGTCCTATTATTCTCATGACAGCAGGTAACTGCCAGGCTGCCTTATGCCAGCTCTCCTCAAATATAGAACATATTTTACCAACTATGAGATGTTTCTTGCAGTGAAATAATAAAAGGATTTTTGGGGAAGTGGGGGTTGGAGTTGGTTCACTCTTATTCTCTTCATGCTTCATGCACCAGTAGTAATTAACACACAGTTTGGAAAGACCAACATCAAAGCTAGGTAACTTTGAACCCACTTTTGTTCAAGGCTGTATACATAATACTGCTTCATCTTTTCTTTTCTTCTCAATAAAAACACCGTGAAGTCAGTTAGGCTGTTTAGTAGGGTCATCTTTGGGACATTTATAATACCTTTTTTTATTTTTTTGTGGCTGCAATAGAGGAAACTATGGAAGCAACCTGTATTCTTTGATCTGGAATCTTGTACTCACAAGATATGACAGCCAGCATATTTCTTGTGTATAAGAATATTCTTTTTGACTGGGGAAGTGTTTTTGTTTTTGTTTTGGCTTGATCATTACATTTGAACAAATCTTGAACAAACTAATTGGGGTGGGGTAGAACAAATTATGTAACAGTGAATTAAAGCTCATGAAACAATTTTGTATACAGTGTGTATATATTAACCTTATTCACAGACTTCTTCTTTTGCTATTTGCACTCTCCTATTTTGTTAACTGCATTTTAACCCTTTCACATATCAAAAATATAGTTATTTCCCAAAACCATATAAAAAATTGTGCTCTAAGCACAAAGAAATGTGATATCAATCAATAATCTATCAATCAATAATCTATCAATCAATCTGCTACTTTGAACTTAAGTACGATAACATTGAGTTCTTCGCCAACATAAAAAATAATAGCTTTTCTTCAAACAATGCAGAACTATTGAATAATTGCCTACTTCACAGTTATGTAGTTATCTGATGTTCTTGTGCTCTTATGTACTACAAGCAATTGGGCAGGAATATCTATGTTAAGAATTAACATTGCCCTAAATAGAATAGGAAGCTTATCCTCCCTTTTTTTTCTTTTAACAACCAGTTCTCATGTTTGGATTATTTGGTATATATATTATGTACAAAAATAAAAAAATAGAAATGTAATTTGTTAGATAGTACCATAGACCGAAATAATTCTGAGTTTTGATTCTAATAGTTTCAGCTAAAAAAAATTTGTAACCAACCCCCTCCCCCCTTCTTTCCCATTTAAACAATAGACTTTATGGTCAAAACTCAAAAGACTTTATTAATACTCACATATATAAAAATATTCATGTTAATTTTTTGGAACTTTAAAAAACTGCAAAAGCAATTAGTTATTAGACCACACCACAAACTAAATATAAGGCTAAGATGAGATTTAGAATAGACACTTTTTGATGTTATCAAACAACTAAGCATAGGCAACTTACTTCAGTAGTTCTGGGATATTGTACTTCCTGCTTTGATGTTTTAAACTTGAAAAAGATATGTATTCATCAACCACTATCATTCTTTTTGATATATGGAAATCACTGGTTATATCACATGCAACATTCCATGTTTCTAAGAAGTATATATATGCCATAGTTCCCATTTCTACCTGCTCTGCTGCTGTCTCTATCCTAAAAGATATGACTATCTAGCATTCATCCCATTCATCTTCAGTTATGATTATAGAGTTGTTGAATGTAATAACAAAAGTTTTCCAGATGAATATGAAGGTTAGTATAATGAAGAAGGGAGACAGAGAGAACAAATCATATTTGCTGACTGGAAAGAAAAGTTTTAAACTTTGTCAGCACATCACTGTCTACTGCATGAAAAAGAATGTTGCTAGTTTACACAATGCATGCTGTTTAAATCCCTTCAAGAGGCTGATTACACTTGAAGAGGTCCATAACCTCCAATGTTTTAATTGCTGAAAAATAGCTTATGTAGTTAATTATAAAAGCAGTGCAGATGCATATGTAGTGATAGCTATGAGAATGCAGCTGATTTGGATGTAATGAGTGCTTTTTCATCAGTTCAAGAATGACATTTCTAATTTTCACTCAAGAAAGCCACCTCATGCCTTTTTAATATGGTGCTTTATAAAGAGAACTCTTTCACATACAATGGATAAACCATATTTTATCATATATAGGTATTGTATCCATTTCCTGTTCTCTAGTTCATTTGCTCCTATTTTCTCCCTATGCATTTTTGTTTATCATTTTTCATGAATAGATAAATTTGTCAAATTGGTTGATGATCTGTATCCTTTTCTTGATCAGAAAAATATAACAATTATCATCTTTCATAGAGCTTGGTACTTTCTAAGTATACCAAAATGATAGCAACTGGAACAGCAATCAGCAGCCATATTTGCCATAAATTTGGGAAACGTAGCTTCAGCAGGTTGAGAAAGATTGCTATCTATACAAATGCAATTCCATGTATGAAAATTGAATGAATTTTCATAATGGGGAAAAGATCAATTGAGTCTGTTATGAATCAGTGACCCACAGCACATTTTGATTTATACAGTTCATTATTGCTTTATTTCTTATAGTAGTTAGGACTTTAAATTTGTGTTTTCTGTTCATTATGGCTACACAGTTGAGGGCTGAATAGGGAGGACTTTATTTTGTAGAATAAATACAATTGAAACATTTGATGGAATCCTTGGTAACACATGGCCCTCTTTGCTCTGCTTATGACTGGCATTATAAAAAAGCTTTTGAGTTCTACAGAACTTATGACTGATTTGCATATAACAAATCAAATATTTAAGAAAGCATAGATGAGGCTGTTAGTTGAGTTAGATGAGGCTGGATACTTATTGTTTTTTGTGTGTGTGACAAAAATCCTTCTTTGCTTTAGCAGTTTAAGTTTTAATGGTTTGCAAGACTGATTACACTTATAACAAAATGCTTAATATTGCCTTTCAAATGCTTTAGAAGATGTTTACTAAAGTCCAATAGGCCTTATAAATCAGAAGCAAGCATAATTCAGTCATGCATATCCTTAGATATTATACATTATGGTATCCACTATCTATACTACATCGATTATTTTATTGACTAATATGTTGTATGTATTATTAGGCAATATTATGATGAGTTTCTACCACCAATAATATGTTTATCTAGTATTTGTTTTGATTGTATTATACTTTTCTAAAAGCACAGAAAACAAAACGATTTAAAAATAATGAAATCTCTCTCTCTCTCTCCCCCTCCCTCCCTCCCTCCCTCCCTCCCTCCCTCCCTCTCTCTCTCTCTCTCTCTCTTAGCATTTCTGAATGTTTGGCTGTTTCTTCTTTTTTTAAAAAAGGCACGGAATTTAGTCATGTGAACTGGCAAGCTAAGATAGGAAAGGTTTGATTGTTCCTTCAAGTAGCTTGTCCATATATCATTAGCTTTCTCTTCTGATCAATCAACTATCAGGATATCAGAGAGCAAGTTTTCAACTTAGCATCAGAACATTCCTCTTCGGTGATGCTTCTGCAGTTTGAATCAGGTATGATGAAGAAAGCATCATTTTAATCACAGTTCAGAGGCAACATTGTAGGACTTCTTTCTATGAAAGGTTCTGTAGTATTTTAAAGGGATTGAGGATCTGCCTTAGACTCGATAGGGGGAACAACGTATCCAGGCAGAAAGCAATTTAGGTATATGGTAGATTTTATTTTATTTTATTTTTAATAACTCCACTTTATGATCATGGTATTTTTTATTACTGCGAGCTACCTATAGTCCTAGGAAGAGGTATAATATAATTAAATACATTAGTAAAATTAATATTGTCAAAATAAAATAAAATTCATTAAAAGCTTGATGAATGAAATGATTTTTCTAAGAAAAATTGTTGGAGGGCAAATATGTATCCATGTGGAATGCATTCCATGGTTTTTCCATTCTATAAAGGAAAAGTCTCTGTCCTATGTACCTGACAGGCAACATTTCCACAGTAGGGGAGTCTTCAAAACAGCATTTTCTATGAAGCAGCTGAGCAGGTCTGAAGCAGAAGAATTAATCCTCAAAATAGTTAGCATTAAGCTGTTTAGAGATATAAAGATCAAAACCATCAGTCTGAATGATGATTGGTAACCAAGTGTGGAATACTCTCTATTCAAAATAGGCTTTACATCAATCCAAGTCTTCCTTAGACTTCAGAAGCAGAAACAGGAACATTCAGTGTGAGGTTGTTTTGGTTAGCTTCATTATATTCAGGATTGAACTATCATAAATTATGGTTTCTGGGTAGATATTTTAGAGCTACCAGGAATGTATTTGGATTATTAGCTTATTAAGAAGGAGGAATAGAGCATGTAAGCACCTTTGTTTTAACTAGGACCAAAGATTTTATCTTCCATTTAAGTTCTCAGTTTGAACTTCAAAACCACTTACAAAACAGCTCCCATAAAGCCCTAAATTCTAGGGTAAAACCTTCATGAATTAGGAAAAAGGATTCCTACTATCTACTTGCCCCAAGTAAAGTGAAATGAAGTTCCCCACAGTAAAACAAATGTTCCAGGACAGTTACTTATAGGAACAGCTACCTATAATAGAAAAGCAGGAAAGAAAAAAAATGCTACTAACAAAAAATCAGGATAGGTTCTGGGTTATTTTTCTCTTAAAATAAGAGAAAAATATATTATATTTTATTGCCAGCATTTATTTTAAATTAAAATCTATATCAATGAGATATATGTAGTTTGTTTGTATACACGTTTTCACACATACATTAGAAAGTGTGACTTGTAGCAAAACCTGCTAAGAAACAATGTCACTGTGTCAATTCCTACATCAGAAGAAATGGAACTGCCTGGGGTGTCTTTTTTCAATCTTCAGCCTAAGGCCCTGCTGTTACTGTTACTGGAAAAATAAGTTAAAAGCTCGCCATTTAGTCAAGAAATTTGTGGGGAATAGAAAAAGATCACTAGGAATAATTTGTTGTTTTCAGAGTGTAAGGCAAAGTAAAAAAACCAAAAAAACTATTTTTTAAGTGACAGAAAAATGACCAGGAGAGTTATGTTCCATTTTGTGGTTTTAAGGCAGCATTTTCATTGTGACAAGATAAGATCAAAAGACATGTTCTGTCTGAACATGTTTTGGAGGGCATTGTGAAATCTATTCCAACAGTATTTGCTTAATAGTTCAACTTAGCCAAACATTTTTAGAGTCCTATTTAAGATTATATGTTTGTAATTAGAACAAAATGTGATGGAAAATAAATCCCCCTATATATAATAGATTAGTTTGAGTTCATAACACTAGCACATATTATCCATGGTTAAATTGTAACTATGACTACGGAAAGGAATTTTTCAACATTTTCAGTCTTATTAAAGATCTTATTAAAGACTGAAATATCATATAAAGCAAATATTCTGGAACATAACTTTTTCCATTTTTTTGTCTCTTCAATGTCTTGGACTTTTAATTGTACAATCTCCACTAAATCCATACCGAGGCACCAAATCAGGGAAGGCTATTATAGCTTATAGTGCAATAGTATGAAAGTATTTACTTATAGGCAGAAACATGTAGGCACATATATATAAACAGAGAGCTTGTTAGTATTATAGTTGTATTATACATAAGAATAAATATAAGATGATAATTATATTATACATATTGGTATATTTGTATTATACATATTGTATATATTTATTTATTATAGCAACAGGTGAAGCTAGGCAAAATCACATCAGATTCCTGTACAATTAGAGAGGAGCCCCCCAGGGCTCTGTGCTTTCTCCACTTCTATCTATTCACCAATGACTGCATCTCAAAAGATCCCTCTGTTAAAGCAATGAAGTTTGCAGATGAAACAACAATGATTGGTCTCATTCGAGATAACAACAAATCTGCTTATAGACAGGAGGTTGGAAAAGTAGCCTTGTGGTGCAACTGGGACAATCTTGAACTAAACTGTAGAAATGTTGTAGAAACTCTTACAATACTAGACAGCACAGTATCAACAGTAGAGACCTTCAGGTTTCTACATTCTATCATATCTCAAGACTTAAAATCAAAAACATCATCACAAACGTTAACATCAAAAACATCATCAAAAAAGCACAACAAAGAATGTTCTTTTTGCACCAACTCAGAAAGCTCAACGAGCTCAAAGAGCTGCTGATTCAGTTTTACAGAGGAATATTGAGTCTGTCATCTGCACCTCTATAATTGTCTGGTTTGGCTCTGCAACCCAACAAGACAGACACAATGGATAATTAGAACTGCAGAAAAAACAATTGGTACCAACCTGCCTTTCATTGAGTACCTGTATACTGCATGAGTCAAAAAGAGGGCTGAAAAAAATGTCTACAGGTCTCCTCACATCTTGGACACAAATTGTTTCAACTTCTACCCTAAAAACAATGCTATGAGGCACTGCACACCAGAACAACTAGACACAAGGACAGTTTTTTCCTGAATGCCATCACTCTGCTAAACAACAAATCCCCACAACACTATCAAACTATTTACTAAGAATAATTACTATTATTCTTCTCATTCCTATTACCTAGCTTCTCCCACTTATGACTATAACCTTGTTGCTTGTATTTTTATGGTTTATATTGTTCTGTTTGTTTTCTAGTATGATTTGATTGCTTGTTAGTAACCTATGACTATCACTAAGTGTTGTATCTTATGTGTTGTATCTTACGATTCTTGATGAATGTATTTCTTTTCCCCCATTTTTTTTCCTTTTATGTGCACTGAAAGCATATGCACCAAAGACAAATTCCTTGAGTGTCGAATCACACATGGCCAATAAAGAATTCCATTCCATTCCATTCCATTCCATTCCATCTCAGTTAGGGCATTCCAAATCTGTTCTGAAAAGTTCACCAACAAATCTACTTCCTCTACTGTAACGACATCATTAGATACAATAGATAAAGCAGTTCAGGAAACTCTGATTTGACACAAACAAATATAGAGATGACCCAAAGCACATTTGATTATTGGAGAAAACGTAAGAATAATTAAATTCTTAAATTAATTTTAACGTAAAGATCAATTTAATTCTAGGGTCAATTTATATTTTTGAGAAGTATTTCTATGTTTAACTTTTCACATAATTTTCAATAATTTGATATATTATTACATTCTAACACACCCATATATGTCATCTGTGATATCACTATACATTGATATCAATTGCGCACTGTAACTATTTTCTATAATTCATATTTGCAAGTATAATTCTATACTGTTTTAAAATAGAAAAAAACAAAAGGATTCTAAAATACAACATTGAAACTTTTATGGATTTTGATTTACTTAATAGCATTTACTTATGTACATATTTATATAATCACATCTGCACAAAACATTGTGGTGGTCTCTCATGAGGAATAAGACACTCAGGCAAGATGTCTCGGGATGAGAGTGTTCAGAACAGACTCTGAAGCCCCCTTTTATTCTTATTACACTCATTAGCATACAATGTTATCACTGAGGGCCAGAATTGCCTATGGCCAGTTATTTTTAGGATTCATTCATCCTGTTTTCCACATTCCCATGCACTTTCATTGTTTCGTGTACACTATGGGACATCCTGTGGGAGCATTTCTCTGTAATTATTCCCACATCTCCTCCTTTTTTATAACGGAGACTTCCTCTAAGTTCAGACGGACCTCGGTTTCCATGGCCAGAGCATCCGCCCTATTAGAGGGAAGGAGGGTTTTGCAAACTGTAGCAGGGATGGGAGGCATTGGATACAACAACAGAGTAACACCAGCAATACAATGATGGTTATTACCACAGGGATCAGTGACCTCAGCCAGGAGCCATCAGGTAGCCAGGACCATAAAGCCCCCCATAAGTCGATGGTACCAGAGCCATCACTATGCAGGGGGTTGTTACGTACCAAGGACTCCATTTTTTCCACTGTGGCAGAAATATTAGGTTGATTATCATGAATGTACATGCAACAATGTGAATGAATCAAAGCACAAACACCACCTTTTGCAGCCAAAATAATATCCAAAGCAAAACGATTCTGCAATGTTACACTACGTATTTCCCCCAGTTCCTGATTAATTAATTTTAGAGCAGTAATAGTTTCATTAAATATAACAACAGTCTAATTATTTAACAAATGCAAATCTCTATAATTCATTGCAACACCTAGTGGAGGGAGAACACCTCTAGAAAATTGAGTCCAGGATGATCCTCCCAACATCAGGGGGGATTCGGAGAAGGTGTCTCGTTTATTTTGAATTCTTCCACTAGGTAATTCTTTCATAGCATATATAGCCGGGGCCAACAATCCCAACGTATATACGCCTTGCCAATTTCTTGGAGTCTGTCGGTAAGCCCTTCTACCACATATGAGCCACATATTAGGTATGTCATAAGTTCCTTTTTTCGAGGAGTTGGCAAATTGTACCATGGCCTGCATTTGACTGCAAGCCCAGTATTTATTGACTTCATCTGGCGCTGTTGTATTAATGGCATTTCAACAAGTAGACAATCCATTCCATGGAATCAGGGTCTTACAATTAGTGTAGTTGCCAAGATATGTTGCATTTGTCCATCGGCCTGTGCTTGAAAAACAGTAATAAGCAGGTTCCTGCACACAGGTGGCTACAGCATATGTGATGTCGAGCAAACTTTGTGTTCTAGGCCAGGTAGCTTGTTTCCATCTGGTTTCATTAAAGGGAATAGCGTGTAACACCATGCCACTTTTGCTATCAGCCGGGATATGTAAGCAAATCCAACAATTAGTTAAATTAAAAAGGTGTGAAACCTTCTTCAATCCTGTAAATAAGAATTGGGACCCCAGGCCCCCAAGTCATGTGTACTACACCGAGGGAACATCAGCAGGCACCATGTAAGGCTGAACACAGCAAGCAGGTGTCCAGATAATTTCACCATGGTCTTCAACTGCGGCATAACCACGTCCCCAAGTAATGAGGGAGGCAGGACCTTTCCAGGACGGGTCCGGCAGAAGTCGGTAGTACACTTGTGGACATGGAGTGTCTGCGGGAGAAGCAGAAAAATGCCTGCTGGCGGCCGTGAGACCCGGGGTGCCAGTAACATTAAGAAAGTTGAGAGTGTAAAGAGTAAGATTTAAAACATTTTGTATTCCAGGTAAGCCAGGGCTATTTTCCCCTTTATTTTTGGAGTGTGCAGCAAGAGCAGTTTTCAAAGTTTGATTAGCTAGTTCCACAATGGCTTGACCAGTGGAGTTATAAGGAATACCAAATTTATGGATAATGGAGCAGCGATGGCAAAATGCCGCAAAGGCGGAACTAGTGTAAGCCGGGCCATTATCAGTTTTCAATTCTGTTGGGTTACCCATAATACAGAAAGTCCGAATGCAATGATTAATAACATGTTTGGTGGCCTCACCCCATTGAGGGGTGGCCATAATAAAGCCTGAATGGGTGTCAATGGAAACATGTAAATATTTCCAAGGGGCAAATGGCAAATATTGAGTCACGTCCATTTGCCACAATTGACAACTCTGCATCCCCCGAGGGTTGACACCTTGGGGAACTGCATGTGCTTGGAGACTAAAAGTAGGACATTGTTGAATAATGGCTGATGTCTCCTGAGCTGAAAGAGAAAATTGAGAGAGGGGAGGTTACCAAGGAAGTAGACAGGGAAAGGGGAACGTTGAGGAAAAGTTGAAAACGGGGATCAGAAGGTAAATGACAAGACACAAAACCTGATCAATCAGCCAAGGAAAGTTGTAAGACATCAGATGTGGCCAAGAGGGGTTCCCAAACAGTAAGAGAAATGGGGACATACAAACCAGCAAGATAAAAACCAATAAGAAATTTAGCTCGAAAGCGAGCCTTATTTATTAAAAGAGCCATTAAATGAGGCTGGGAACTGATGGACTTACGTGGGGTATCAGGGAGGTATAACCATTCTACAACATAAACTTTTTTGTCATGGCATTGTATAAGCGCCCCAGTGGGTAACAGAGGAGTAGCAAAAATTGCCAATGAGTGTGGGCGGTCTGGTAAAGCTCGATCCACCCAACGGGTGGTCATCGCCTTATTTATTAAACTAAACACCTGCTCCTGGGCCGGAGTAAGAATTACAATAGAAGAGGGGCCTAAAGGTCCCTTTAATGCCATAAGTAATGGGGCTAATTGCGAGGTGGTAAGAGCCAAAAAGGGTCTTACAAAATTTATGGTGCCTAAAATTTGCTGCAAGGCAACCAAAGTCAAAGGCGAGGGTATTTTGATGGAGGGTACCACCGGAGATGAGTACGAGGCCAAAACCTTATGGCCTAAGTAGGAAAAAGGTTCATGGGTCTGAATATTGTCTGGGGCTACTTGAAGACCAAACGTGGCCAATAATGTAACAAGCTCCGATAGCACAAGTTGTACTGTACCCTTTGGGCCAGGGGCTGCAACCAAAATGTCATCCATATAATGGTAAATCAAAAAGGTAGGATGAGATTTACGGAAAGGTTGTAATGCAAAATCCACAAAAGCCTGACACATAGTAGGGCTATTAAGCATTCCCTGTGGAAGAACTGTCCACTGATAGCGAGGAGTGGGGCAGGACATATTAAGCTGGGGCAAAGAAAATGCAAAAAGTTGTTTATCCTCGCTGTGGAGAGGAATGGTAAAAAAACAATCCTTAAGATCAATTACAACAAGATCATAATTACAAGGAATTAAATTTGGATTTGGCATCCCACATTGGAGGGGGCCCATAGGTTTAATAACATTATTCACAGCTCGGAGGTCATGAATCAATCTCCACTTTCCTGATTTTTTCTTTACTACAAAAACAGGAGTATTATATGGGCTAGTGGTGGGTTCCACATGACCCAATGCCAATTGTTCTTTTACCAAATTATCTAAAACCTGTAATTTTTCTTTTGTCAAAGGCCATTGATCAACCCAAACAGGGGTTGAAGACAAAAGAGTCAATTTCAGCAAGTGCGGCATTATTAATCCTCCAATATTAATTTAGCATCAAATTGAAAAAGTAGGTCCCTACCCCACAAGTTAGTATGAAGCGGCAAAACCACTGGTTTGAATTTCACCGAGATGCCTTTCATAATGTGTTGTGCCGTAAGCCAATGTCGACTAACTCTTGCAGGTCGGGTCCCTCCTATTCCCCTAACTGCCGGTGAGGCTTCCAACAGCCATGAGGAAGGCCATTCAGCGGTCCTTATGACAGAAACGTCAGCACCGGAGTCTACAAGACCAGAAAATAGGGTGCCATTAATTAATAGTGGCATCATAGGCTTATTTGGTGTGATTTTTTGTGTCAAAGCCAATAATTCAGGAGAGCCTTCAAAAAGGGACATGGAGGGATCGCCGCAAGATAGTGGCGCTTCCGCACAGGGGATTAACACAAGTTGGGCAATGGAATCCCCCTTTTGAAACTCAATTGGGACATTTGTATAAAATTGAATTTGAACAGGGGTGGTAGAGTCCGAATCGACCATAGTAGGGATCACCCATGTCCCCTTCTTCTGAGCCAAACAATGAGGGAGTATTATTCCCACCATGCCAGGGGGCAGGGGGCCATGAATATGGGTTTCAGCCATTGTGAGCAAATTAGGAAAATCTACTGAAACCGCATTTACAAATTGTAAATCAATTCGGGACTGGCCCCTAATGGGCATTCGTTGTTCTGGCGGAGAGGAGGCAGCCTTGGGGAGGGGGTTAGCCGCACACCCCCTATCTAGTTCCCCTGGTTGGATTGGTTTGATCGGCATTGATTAGCCCAATGATAGCCCTTCTTACATTTTGGGCAAACTGTATTTGATTTCGTCCCTGTGTTTTTCACGGGACGCGCAGCCCCCCGTCCGGGGGCTCGACACTGCTTTTTAAAATGTCCGGGCTTCCCGCAGTTAAAGCAGGTGCCCTGGGGTTGATTTCCCTTTTGCAGCGCGGCTGCCAATGTATCCATTTGGAAGGCATTAGTTCCGACGATACGACAAGCCTTGAGATAATCAGCAAGGGTTGTTGCCGGGCCGGATGCCAAAGGTTTAAGGACAGACTGGCAGTCTGCGTTCGCATGTTCAAATGCCAATTTCATAAGAATTTCAGCAGCTGCTTCCTTGTTAGAAATTTGTCTCTCCACTGCTTTTTGTAAGTGGTTAATAAAATTGGAATAAGATTCCGTTGCAGTTTGTCTTATGGCAGAAAAGGATTGAATCGGGGTACCAGATTCATCTACACGGGACAAGGCAGCCATTACACATTCGTTGACAAGCGGAAAAGCAAGGGCTGTTAAGGCCTGCGCCTGAGTGAGGAGTGTGGCAAAGGCACCCTCCCCAAATAATTGTTCCATGGTCCACTGGGCCCCCGGCCGTGTCGCCCTATTCATGGCTTCCCTTTTGTACTCAGACTCAAACACCACATACTGGGTTCCATTAAGCAACATCCGAGCCAAGTCTTTCCAATCCTGCGGTAGCAGTTGATAGGCACCCGCTAGAGAATTAAGAAGTCCTCTAGAGTAGTGGCTGATAATTCCATAATCCTTTACCGCATTTTTTAATTCTTTAATCATTACCAGAGGCATGGGTTCCCAGTCAAAAACAATGCCTGCTGGTGTAGTCCAGTATAGGACTGGAAATAGCTCAATGTCCTGCAAATCGGAGGCATCTAGACCTCCTTCTTTTATTGCTTTTTGATAAGCTCCTCTAATAATATCTGGCTGTTGGGCTTGGCCAGAGGGGCTGTCAGCAATAGTCTGACAGCACACGGATTGGGAAAGACCCTCAGGAGCCGTGGGTTGGCAAACCCGTATGTCTGGAGCAGGAGTTGTTAACATAACAGACATTGTTGAATAAGGAGGTGGATTCAACAACAGCTGAAGAGGGGATTCAGCATCTGTCTGAATCAATGTATAGGCAGTTTTCCACAGACAAAGAACATCTGGGGGAGGCCTCGGAACTTGGTGGAGGACTGCGCCAATTTTCCTCCATGTGTCGGCTTTTAAGGAGCCATGCTCTGGATAAGATGGACAGTTAGCTCAAACATAAGCAAGCAATTTGACAGCCTCTGATTTAGAGAGAGGCTTGGTAGTTTTTCTGTCTTGGGTGCTTAAATATTTCTTCCTGCCTAATTGCCTAAGCTCTTCAACATGAACTTTCTGAGCTGCAGACATTCCACCCCCCATACTTATGAATTAGAGTCAGTCGCAGCGACGTCGTCGGGTGCACCGAGTCTATTCCAGGCGGTAAGCAGAGGGTTAGCAGGGACGTATCCATCGGCACAGGATCACATCGGGGTCACCACGTGTGGTGGTCTCTCATGAGGAATAAGACACTCAGGCAAGATGTCTCGGGATGAGAGCGTTCAGAACAGACTCTGAAGCCCCCTTTTATTCTTATTATACTCATTAGCATACAATGTTATCACTGAGGGCCAGAATTGCCTATGGCCAGTTATTTTTAGGATTCATTCATCCTGTTTTCCACATTCCCATGCGCTTTCATTGTTTCGTGTACACTATGGGACATCCTGTGGGAGCATTTCTCTGTAATTATTCCCACAAAACCTAACTCTGGATGGCATGCAACTGTGAATTAAAAATAAAAAAAACATAAATCAATACAATCATCATTAAAGGCTATTTAAAAAACCACATGAGCAGAGAGGATGATTTTAGCTGTACTAAGGGAGTCACTGCAGGACTTCTTTGGCTATCTGGGATCCTCAAACCTGATAGCATAGCCAGGTCTTAAATGATTTGCTAAACGTTGAAAGGAATGACACTAGCTTGACTTCTGACAGTAGAAGATTCCGTAATGCAGGTGCTGCAACAGAGAAGGCCTGTCTCCTGGGACCCACCAAGTGTCATTTCCTAATAAATGAGACTTACAACAGCTGTTTTCTGCCAAATCTGTTGGGAAGAATAGTTATAGTCAAGGAGATGCAGTCCATAAGTTTCTTAACAGTTTGTTTAGTTAAAAATCTTGTAATCTACATGGGTCTAAAAGAAGTACCTAAAATTCCTAAAAGAGTAAGCTATCTTAGGAGAAGTCATTAGAAATTGATGAAATTAATATTGCCTACTTATGAATCATAGTGAACCAGAATACATTTCTAATAAATCAATGGGTGTTTTTTAAAATATAAAATTAGTTTCCTCCCTTTTTAAACTTAGGAAGCTAACATGACAGAAAATTGAGCACATCATGTTTATAAAGTGTAACTTAATAACTCATATGTTAACCAATATAGAACCCATTCTGTTATTGTCACATTTTCATGTGAAATCCAAAGGCTCATCAACATGACTTTACAGCAATCGCTGGTTGTCAATAATACATATGTTCTTCTTGGATATAGTCCTATTAGCATGAATCTATCAAGGATTTAAAATTAGGAACTTGGCATATAAAGAATTGTCAAAATAATTAGTATACAGAATAAGAACAAATTTAACCCTGATTCGCAAAGTAAACTACTAATTTATATTTTGTCAACATTTCATGTTGAAGGGAAAGGGTAATAAGATTTTCAAGGCAAAGGGGAAACAGAATATTACTTAACATGGGACTTATCCTATAAATGGCTAGATAACAAGTGCAGAGATTAGAAACTTAATAACGAAAGAAGATTAACAAATTAGAAATACAGATATATATTGTACTGTATATACACTGAATACTGAATTGTACTGAATGTATATATGTAAACAATATTACTATTGGACTGTGTGTGACTATAGATTAAAATGTATAAAGTGTGTGTGTATGTGTGTGTGTGTGAACAGATGACAAGAATGTACAAGAGTAGCAAAGGGATCCAGCCTCAGGATGATAAAGGAAGAGAAGCAGAAATAGAATTGGCCATATGGGTTATGAGCCAACTACCAAACAATAAGACTCTATAGGTTTACCTGCAAAATTAGTGAGACCTGTACTATAAGAGCCAAGGTGGCGCAGTGGTTAAAATGCAGCACTGCAGGCTACTGCTAGATCAGCAGGTCAGCGGTTCAAATCTCACCGGCTCAGGGTTGACTCAGCCTTCCATCCTTCCGAGGTGGGTAAAATGAGGACCCAGATTGTTGGGGGCAATATGCTGACTCTCTGTAAACCGCTTAGAGAGGCCTGAAAGGCCTATGAAGCGGTATATAAGTCTACTGCTATTGCTGCTATTACCTATAACTAGTTATTAAAGACCTGTGCCAGAAAATTTGGGAAACTAAGATGTGGCCACAGGATTCAAAATACTCAGAGTTTCCACTGCCAGAAAAGGGTCACTTTAAAGATTGACCCAATAACCACACAATTGCTCTCATCCCTCACATCAGCAAGTTTCTGCTTAAAATTATACAACAATGTGTAGCATCAACCATTGAAAGGAAATTAACAGATGTTGGTTTCCAAAGGGGTCATGGCACCTATGACGATAATGCAAATCTGCATTGGATCATGGAAAAATCTCAAATATCAGAAGATCATTTACATATGCTTCATCGATTACAAAAAAGCCTTCAATCATGAGAAGCCTTCAATCATGAGAAGCTATGAAAGCCTTCAATCATGAGAAGCTATGAAAAGTCCTGCAAGATCTGGGGTATCATTATAGCTGGTAAAGTTGGTACATAAATTAGAAAGCCACCATGCAAACACCATATAGATACACCCATTGGTTTAAAATAGAGAAAGAAGTGTGACAGAGTTGCATTTCTCTTCCTTTCTTATACAACATGTATGCCAAAATGATCACGAAGAAGCTCCAAAAAATTGGAATAAAGATTTTGTGGAAGAAACATCAACAATCTTCAATATGCTGATAATACAACTCTCCTCTCAGAAACCAAAGGCCTGGAAACATCTGATCAAGAAAATCAAAGAGGAAAGTGAGAATTTTGATCTTTTTTTTTTGAATACCAAAAAGACTCACCCCATGATCACTACAAGGAATAGAAACATTGATGGTGAACAGCTAGAATGTAGGAAAAATTCACTTTCTTATGATCAAATATAACACAAAGCAACTTGGAAATAAAACATTGGGTTGCACTGGGTCACACAGCAATGATGAAATAATCAAAAATGGAAAAAGCAAGGATATCAGCCTGGCAATCAAATGTAGGTTAGTCTGTTCTATTCTGTTTCCCATAGCTACCTTTGTTTGTAAGCCCTTAAAAAAGCTAGACAATAAGAAAATCAACTCATTTGAGCTATGGTGCTGGAGAAGGTTCCTGCATATTCCTTGGACAGCAAAGATGATTAATAAGAAAGAACTGAAGTGCATAACACTAGATATGTCACTAGATATGTCACTAAAAGGCAAAATCATGATACTGCCATGAACATGATGCTCTTTGGTCATTCAGGGGAGGAGAATTCATTGGAGAAAGCAATTATGTTTGGCAGAATCAGCAGTAAAAGGAAACCAGGCCCTCAAAGAACACAGTGGCTGGATACCATCAGATGACACCATCTAAGATACAGAAAAACTCAAAGAAATAATGCAGGTTCAGAAAATATTGCCTATAGAATTGCAAAGCATTGGACATAACTGAATGAATAATGTCATCAACAGGATTTTCAATCAATTTGATGTCCTTTTGGGGGTGTTGTTTAATTTATGAACATGTACCTTTAATAAAGGAAACTTTAGGCATTACTATGTACATTTTCTTGAATTTTTTTAAAAGGTGACTATTACATTAAATAATAAACACAATCTTGTAGCCTACAATACAAAATGATGTAGGTACAGGTTTTCAGCTTTGTTTTCTCACTTTGGGAAATATGACTATCTCCAAATAATAAAACTTTTTCAAGTATATGTATACATGTTAAAAAATACATGTTACTGTACATAATACCCAATTTCAGAAATATACGCAGCATATCTAACAAGAAGATAATAGCTTGTTATCATTAATAAGCAAGGGAAAAGATCACTAATTCTCCAATTACTGTAAATTTCAACTCACAAGAAAATAGCAAACAAGAAAACAGTTTGAAATTATATGGAATGCTGTAGTTGTGCAGAGTAATAGAAACAAGAGATAATAAAACATACCAACAAATGCATTCAAAAGGATATAATACTTAAGGTAGCTTCTGACTAATAGCATCAACTGTTTCTTGGAGTTAACTTAAATTCTGTAGCAAAGTCCTTTATTTCTTTTCCCTGGGTCTCCCTTAAGTCCTTGGGAGTAATTCTGCTGTTTATCACAGTTGTTATGTTTCTCCAGCTGATTTACAATGAGTTCTTGCTCCTTTTTCTAGGAGTTGTGGCTTTTAAAGGAATAACATTGTCTCAGAGGAAAAGAGTTGAACGGTGTAAATATTCAAACTCAGACACTGTCTGGCAAATGGATTGGCAGGTAGTCTGTGCTATTTAAATTATATATATATATGTATATTTGTAATATGTAATTTTATCTCTGTGAATATAGTCACAAACTTGTTTCAGAAATTAACATTTTAAGACCATGGTTTTATTCAGAATTTAACAAATTTACATGTTAAGCATATATGAGTTCTAATAATTAGGATTATAAATTTTCAGTCTGGAATAATAATGTATTGATAGTTTGAAATTATTCATAAGTAGTCCTTGCTTTAGGACCACAATTGAGCCCAAAATTTCTGTTGTTAATTTAGACAGCTGTTAAGTGAATCAGTGTAGTTGTTAATTTAGTAACAAAGTTGTTATGTGAATCAGGCTTTCCTTTGCTTGTGAGAGCCCACAATAGGATCCTGGGATACGGTAACCATCAAAAATACAGGCCAGTTGCCCAGCATCTGCATTTTAATCACATGACCATGGAGTTGCTACAATGGTGGTAAGTGTGAAAAATGGTCCTAAGTCACATTTTTCAGTGCCATTGCTACTTTGAATGGTCATTAAATGAACTGTTGTAAGTCGAGGACTACCTGTATTATCTTGTAAAGCAGGGCCATCAAACTCGCGGCCCATGGGCCAGATGTGTCATATACTGGCCATGCCCATGCCCTGCTTAGTGAAGGGGAAAAAAGTCCCAATATGTCATGTGGCACCATGACAATGTGAGTTTGACACCCTTGCTATAAAGTCTAAAAGAAATTTTCATGTGAAACTTCGGCACAAATCATTAGCTGTGAATGTTAAGATTATAAACTGAGTTAATCCTGCTCCATTCTGGTTTAATTTAAAACTGAAACAACATATTTTTCTTTATAGTTTTTTGTGAATAGTTTGGGTTGTGCAATACCTGCTTGGGTGGTTGTTGTGACTCAGCAGAAGTTTGCTGTGAGTTGAGTCGGAATGCAGGAATAACAATGCTGCTGGGGCTCATTAGTGTGGTCTTCTGGAGATAAAAGGACTGATGGTGCCACGCCCTGATTGCAGAAGTCAACGTTCATCGTTCGTTCATGGTTCATGGTTCATCGGTTGTGGTTTGTTTGTGAGAGGCACTTGGAGAAGTGATTTGCTTTCCTTCTGTACACCTGGTTTGGCCGTAAGAGATCTTTGTTTTTGCATTCTGTTATCTTCTTGCCAGAGACTTTATTTATGTTTATTTTGGGCTCGCAGCCAGTCTGAGCCGAGAACTGATAAAGTTATTTCCTTTTAAGTCTGTCTGCCTGTCGTCTTTGAACGAGCGAAGGAGGGAGGGTCAGAACAGATTGACTTCTGGCAGACAAGCCTCCATTTGATTAATTATGGAGCAATTAATTGTTGAAAATAGGCAAATGGCTCAACAGATAGCGACATTGGCGGATCAAATTGCACAACTGCAGAGAGCTGCAACCCCCCCCCCCAGCCAAGGAGGAAGTGCCCAGTAGCCATGCCAGATAAATATGATAGGAGTCTGGCCATGTTTGCCATGTTTCTGGGACAATGCCAGCTGTTCCTGAGTTTGAGAGCAGAGGACTTTCCCACTGACCGGACGAAGGTGGGATTCATTATCAGTTTGCTCTCAGGCACAGCTGCCCGCTGGGCTACCCCCTTGTTAACTCAGCCGAGCCCTTTGTTGGATGACTTCCAGGGCTTTTGTCAGTACTTTAAATGTACTTTGAAGATCCTATCAAGGGGGAAACATCAGCTAGAAGTCTGAAGTCACTGCAGCAGGGGAGTGGTTCATTGCAGGACTATGTTAGTGAATTCAGGCTGCGTAGCCAGGATTCCATGTGGAATGAACCAGCTCTAATGGACACGTTCCAAGATGGATTGTCTGAGGCCTTGCAGGATGAACTGGCGAGGGTGGACAGGCCACCGACATTTGATGCATTGGTCCATTTGTGCCTCCGGATAGACACCTGGCTGCAGAGGTGAAGGCCTCGCCATGCATTCCAGGACACCAGCATGCAGGTTCAGCAAGGGACTGCAGTAGACTGGGAGAAGCCCATGGAATTGGGTGCTGTCAGACCTAGAGTGTCACATACTGAGATGGACAGACGACGTGCTGATGGATTGTGCTTCTTCTGTGGGGATCTTGGACACCTGGCAGGGAGTTGCCCCAAGAAGAACAGAAGGGTTGCGCGGACTGCAGCCGTCCCTCAGCAACGCACTATCATGTCGGACAACCAGCACGTTTGTGTGGCCGTGATACCTCGTTCGCACAAGGTAGCGTGCATTTGGGGGATGTGGAATCCCAGGGCGGATGCCCTGTCTAGTACAGTAGAGAACCCTGACCCTGCGAACTTGCTTCCACCTCAGACTTTTCTACCCATTGCATCCTGCGCTGCCGTGAGCATGCAGTCTCTGATACGGGATGTGCAGCGGGGTGACGACTGGGTGAAGCAATGAAAGGCAGAAGTAGGGCCGGCATCCCCATGGACTTTGGAAGGGGATCTTTTGAAGTATCGGGGCTGGCTCTATGTTCCCGCAGGGCACATCCTTGACGGGTGCTCTCGCAGGTTCATTGCACTTCTGCATCGAGACACTGGGGGTTTTCCTGAGGTTGCACCTGGCCTCCTGTCAATTTTGGTCCCCATCTGAGAAATGACGTGCAGAGGTGCGTGGAGTCATGTGCCCAGTACCAATGGGCCAGGTCTGCAAGGAGGGCTCCGCCAAGATTCCAGCCTTTGTCGACTCCGGTCCCCGCAGCACTGGACTTTGTTTCTAGGTTCCTGGTGGGGTACCAGTGTCTTGGACTGTGTTCCGTGGAGGCTGTCACCAACGCTTCTGAGCCGCACCCCGATCATCGGAACCAGGGGAAGGGCCCTGCGGGAGGGGATTGTGTGGTGGCTCGGCAGGAGTTGGTGGAGCTGCCGCCGGACTCCGATACGAGGGGTCATGTGGGTTGGCCTTGGGGGAGGTGGAGGACCCTGGACAGGGTGTGGGCTCAGCCAGAGCTCTTGGAGCGGCCGCCAGACTCCAACAGTACGGGGGCTGGTGGGTCGGCAATGGAGAGGGTGGACAACCCCGGACAGGGTGTCAACGCCGTGAAGGGCGGAAGGAGATGTGGTGGCCACCGGATACCTGGGGAGTCTTGGGTCAAGGGGATTGTTCCTGCAGGTACAAGCTGTTAGAGCGGCTGTCAGACTCTGACAGTACGGGGGCTGGTGGGTCGACCTTGGAGAGGGTGGATGACCCTGGACAGAGTGTTAGGGCTCAGCCGAAGCTGTTAGAGCTGTTGTCAACCTCCGACAGTACGGGGGCTGGTGGGTCAGCCTTGCAGAGGGTGGAAGACCCCGGACGGGGTGTCGATGCCGTGATGGGCAGAAGGAGATGTGGTGGCCACCTGATACCTGGGGAGTCTTGGCTCAAGGGGATTGTTCCTGCAGGTATCGGGGAATCACGACAGAGGCACCACAGGAAACGAGTGCGGGCCATGTTATGGACAACCCATTCCGACTGCATCCAGACCATCAGACCTGGGGAAAGGGCCCTGCAGTGGGGGATAGTGTTGTGACTCAGCAGAAGTTTGCTGTGAGTTGAGTCGGGATGCAGAAATAACAATGCAGCTGGGGCTCGTTAGTGTGGTCTTCTGGAGATAAAAGGACTGATGGTGCCATGCCCTGATTGCAGAAGTCAACGTTCATGGCTCGTTCATGGTTCATCGTTCATCGTTCATGGTTTGTTTGTGAGAGGCACTTGGAGAAGTGATTTGCTTTCCTTCTGTACACCTGGTTTGGCCGTAAGAGATCTTTGTTTTTGCATTTTGTTATCTTCTTGCCAGAGATTTTATTTATGTTTATTTTGGGCTCACAGCCAATCTGAACCGAGGACTGATAAAGTTATTTCCTTTTAAGTCTGTCTGCCTGTCGTCTTTGAACGAGCGAAGGAGGGGGGGGGGTTCAGAACAGGTGGTTATGCTTTAAATTATGATTCCTTTACTTTAAAGTTATTCTGTTACGTTGAATAGGATAGAGTATTTTTATTTCATCAGGACATTGGGAAAGAACATGTTGATGGTCTTCCATTCTCTAAGGTTTTTATAATATTAATCAATGGAAGACATTCTCAATAAGGATCTCCACTCTTTGGAATATGTTCTGAAGTGCATGAAAATACAAATGGCATCATGCTTCTTTGCATTTAGAAAATAAGTTAAAATCATGGTATTTAAGCATTATTTCGTCTCTCAGTAATTTCTTGTCATGTTGTTAGGATTAATTTGTATTAGAATAGATTTATATTGTATTGTATTGCTTTGTGTTGTGTTGTGTTATGTTATGTTACGTTACGTTACGTTACGTTACGTTACGTTACGTTACATTGCATTGCATTGCATTACATTACATTACATTACATTATATTATATTATATTATATTTATTATTTATTTTATTTTATTTTATTTTCATGTTTTACTTTGATAATTCCTGCTAGGTCTTTTAGGTCAGATTAAAAGTACTAATTGGAAATAAAGTATTTCCTTTTGCTTGCAGTTTGAAAACACATGTTTTCAGGAGCAAAAACATTATGGTTCTGACACAGCTTGCCTTATTTAGATATAAGCTTGAGCATCATGTTTTTATTTTCTTCTACTTATTATTTAGAAAGTAAATATTCATTCTTTAAATAAAAGTTGTAATTTCCCCAGAATTAAAAATGAAGTAATTTTTTTAGCAGAATGAACATATTCCCTGTGAGTCAGTTCACCCCGTCATCTATGTTGCTCCCTACTTCTGTGGAAATGAAAAAGAACAGCACAAATTATGCTGTTGTTAACAACAGGCATATATTTCACTGCAGTGTTACACTTCAGTCTGTGTTAGAATAACAAGGAGGCTCAGAGCAAACTTGCTACTCTGTAATTGTTCTTACCTGCACCACTGACAGGTTGTTGTGCCAAAAGCATTTTTCAAAATGATCAAACATCTGAGAACTGGGAATGGAATCATATAAAAGAACTTGGCAGAGTCAGACCAAAGGTCCATCTAGTCAAGCATCTTCTTTCTTAGTCACGTGCTTTGGGGAAAGCTAGAAGCACAGCTTGAAAGCATTATCTCTGCCTTACTGTTGTTTTTATGAAACAGCTTCGCTGAACCTCAAGATTCCATTTAACCACTAACCATTGATAGACCTCTGTGAATAGGCCCACGGAGAGTCTCCAAAGAAAGGAAAAGAAGAAGAAAATACATCTCTTTCTGATGCAAGGTCTTTTCTAGCAATTTTCACATTTCTATTCAGAGTTTAGTACTATTGCCTGTAAATTGTTTTGCCAAACCCAAAACCAAGCATTATAAATTTAAAATATGA
The DNA here is from genome assembly GCF_051295495.1 of Thamnophis sirtalis. Classification (NCBI taxonomy): domain Eukaryota; kingdom Metazoa; phylum Chordata; class Lepidosauria; order Squamata; family Natricidae; genus Thamnophis; species Thamnophis sirtalis. The sequence goes on from NW_028261390.1 coordinate 48,984,599, forward strand.
GACTGTGAATGAGAGTATGAGATGTGATTTAGGATGATTAATCTAGACTCATAAGGCACTTTGTATTAGCATAACATTAGAAAACAGGCATTTCATGTTTAGAGATTTTTTTTTCTTTTGAGAATGGTAGTTTTGAGCATAATTTGGATGAATATATCACTGCCATACTTCATTGGGTTATAGATTAAAAAAACCCACATAGAAATCTGAAAGAGAAATAAAGAATTTCCCAGTACAATTTCAACACCATGATTCCAGATCTGTCAAAATTGTAGGATTAGGATTAACAAGTTAATATTGGGTAATTTAAAGAAAAATACAGCTTCAGATAGACATATTCCCTGCAAACAGTCAATCTGGCACCAATGGAGAAGAGTTAATGAGAAGTATAATTACCTAATATAAATGAGCTCAGTCGTGCTTGCATTCCAGTTTGAAAGTGCCACCTGTTTTCATTAGCATTTCTATACCTTGTATTTTAATTGCATCGTACACAAAATTGAGTGCACTTTTGTCTGCCTAAGTACATATTCATTCAAGGAGATCTTCTGTATTTGTTTCTTTCTCTTTAAGAAAAAAACACAACAATATCAACAAAGCTCGTGGCAAACAGGGAAAGAGTATTTCATTTATTACTACAAGAAACAGTGTGAACAGTGGTTATTGCCTAAGCACATAAATTATGCAGAAAGCAAGATTAAAAGTGATAATGTGTGGTCGTTTGGTTAATCAGCATAATTGACAGCTTAACAAATCTCACTTGTCAAATGACACTGGAGATCTTATTCTTCAAATTCTTTACATTTCATGGCATTTTAATTTTCCCTTCTGAAATTTCAGGAACAACAGTCTGCTTCCTGCATTGTAATAAAGTTCTGTTGGCAGTTCAGGTGAACACAGATTTCTCTGTTGTTCAAATCAGCATTTCTCATAAAAAAGCTAAAACAAATAAACAAAACTGCCATTGTTATTTAAAACCTGTGTACCCCATGGTCCTTAATACATATTCCAATCTTTGCATGCTAATGAAGAAACATTTTTCTGCAAAGACACCAAATGACTAACTTCTGTTTTTAAAATTGCCTATTAGTACTTTTGGCAAAATATGCAACCTAGTGAGAATATGTATAACTATCAGATTTCCATCTGAAGTATCTAAATGCTGGGTCTATTCATAAATAAAACTAAGCCAATTCATGACTTAATTAAGGATGGAAAGATAGACCTGCCTTATGTAATAGATCTTCAATTAATATCCACTTCTTCAGCAACAATTCATGAGAGTACTGAATGAATGGTCCTTATGACCCATGATCTGTGTAATTGCAGAATATTGCATGCATCTACATGGTTGTGTAATTGCAATCCAAGTGTTCAGCAACTGGTTCTCATGACAGTTGCAGCATCCCATAGGCCTGTGTTCACCATTTGCAACCTTACCTGCTGATATCCCAACAAAAATCAATGGGGAAACAGGCAGAAAAGGCAGAAAAAATTTCTCTCATCATTTTTTCTTCTGATGAATCTCCCAGGAAACTCATATTCAACATCACATACCTGTCTGAAATACTCCTTTAGGAATACTTTAGGAATCACTAATGGTCACCAAAAGCTTTGTGTCAGACCTGCAAGCAATCTTTTCTTTTCGGCTTCAGGCCTGCTACACTTTCTATTACTCTACATTCATTTTCTATTATGGGAAAATGGGAAGGGGGATTATATGGAGTTGGGTGATATATAGCCATAACCAAATTCTTTCTAGAAAGCCAAGTTCATCCTTTCTCTCTGCACATAGCCAGAACTGGATGGGTGGAAGCTGCCAGCATGGCAGTGGAAGATTGGACCATATGATGGACTTGCGGGTATGAGGGCAGGATCTTAAACTTTCAACTAACTGGGAAAACCTGGAAGCTTTCAAATTCAGGGTTTTCTCAGATGTATCAACATGGATCTCTTAATAAATTGTAACTTTGAAGAATCTTTTGCTTTGGACTCTGATTTACTTTGGGATGTTATTTGTAACCCTGACATTAACCTGAATCTCCTTTACTTCACCAGCTACACTGAACTTTGGGGTGCTGTCCGGGGTCCTGAGCCCCAGCATTGACCTGAACCCAAACGATGCAAAGACTCAGGGAAGATGGAGGAAAACAGGTTGAGGTATAATGGGGCTTGCCTAATTGAAGGGGAATCCCCTCCTAGAGGGGACTGATGGCGAGCCGGACCTGCAAGGCAGGGCACTTGGCTGAGACATGGGCAGCTGGTGCCCAGTGGTTCAGATCCCATCGAGGATGATCTGCCAAGGGAGTCTCTGGATAAGCCAGAGGTCACAGTCGCTGGGGGGAGGAATTTCTGCCTGTCTGCCCTGGGTAAGTCGAACTTAACCGGTCTCCAGAAATCGGCACACCCTAGAGAGATGGGAACTCTCCTGATCGTGGCCAGTGGGATGGAAGTCAATTACACCAGATCACAACCTCCAAGTACGGTGCTACCAAGCAAAAGCTATGGTGCTGGTGGTCAGTTTCCCCAGAGTCTCTTCCCCGTGATCCCCTCCACCCTCAGGGGCCATACAACTCAGAGGGAATCTTGAGACTGGCAACAGCTGGATCGGCTTCCCTTGGGCCTCCATTCCTTGCCTGATGCCATCCCTGGGATTAAGGCAAGCCAGATCGAGCTGCAACGTTGGCTGCAGTTGCCTTGGCTTCCCTGGCACTCTCATCCCCACCCACTGCCACAACCGCTGGACCCAATGCCATCCAGTGGTGGTCGCCAAGACTGATGCAGCCTGTCTGGAGCACCAAAATCAGCTGCAGTGGGTTCAGCTGCCCCCACTCCTTCATGTCTACATGGCTGCCGCTGCAGGGCCTTACTCTACTTGAAGGAAGCAACAGCACAGGCTGTGACAGGTGAAATTTGCTGGGAACTGCCCTCACTTATCCTCCACAACCTTCAATTCATAGAGCTCCCACACAGTGGCTGGAATAAAGTAATTTGGATAGTCATTGACTTACTTTCCAAGCAAGCTCACTTCATTGTTTGCTCAGGATTACCATCAGCCAAGAAGCTAGCAAAGATGTTTGTCAAAAACATTTACCATCTACACATTGTACCCAGGAGAATAATCATGGAGTTCAATTCACTGCCAAATTCTGGAGGGAGTTCCTGAAGTCCATTGGGGCCATGCAAGGACTCAGCTCGGCTTTCTGTTCAAGCAGCGGAACATGCAAATGCAATGGTGGAACAATACATCTATTGTTATGTGGATTATCAACAGGACAATTGGTCGGACTTGCTACCATTCACTGAGGTGGCGTATGACAATGCTGTCCACAGCAGCACTGGATTACTCTCTTTCAAGTTACCAATGACATGGAATTTGTTCCCATCCTGAGCTACACAGAGAGCCCCCTTCCTCAATGTCTTTTACTGAATGGATGGTCACTGTTAAAAACGGGTGGGAGAATACCAAAAAGGCTCTGGCAGAAGCAGCAGAAGAATACAAGGAACAAGCTGACAAGTACCGCTTGCTTCAACCCCCCTTCCATGTGTGAGATATAGTTTTTCTATCGACCAAATATATATGGTTAAGGATGCTTAGCAAAACATTAGGGCCAAAGTTTTTAGGTCCCTTCACAATAATCAAAATAATTAACCCAGTAATGGTTCAACTCAGCCTGCCTAGAATTCTAGGGAAAATATACCTATATTTTCATTGTAACTTGCTGAAACCTGTGATTGGGTCTAATTTAAGACTGCAAACCCAACCATCTCCTCCTCCTGTAGTAATACAGAAAATTGCTACAAAGTGAAAAAAAATTAGACTCTATATTGTATAGAAGTTGTTTGCAATATTTAGTGCATTGGAAGGGGTACTCTTGGTCTGAAGCTACCTGGGTAAAAAGTTGGAATGTGAAAGCTGACAAGTTAGTGAAATAATTCCATAATAAATTTCTTCATAAGCCAAGAGTATCCCTGGAGGGGGAAAGAGGTGGTTAGTTATGTTAATGTTAACTCCCTGCACTATTCTCTTTACAGGACACACTTTTCTTCTGAGGGAGGCTGCCTGTCAGACCTGCAAGCCATCTTTTCTTTTGTATTTCAGTCCTGCCACACTTTCTATTATTCTACTATTCATTTTCTATTGTGGAAAAATTGAAAGGGGGGATTATACAGATTTGGGTGATATATAGCCATAACAAAATTCTTTCTAGAAAGTCAAGGTCATACTTTGTCTCTGCTCCTGGCTGGAACTGGATGGGTGGAAGCTGCCAGCATGGCAGTAGAAGATTGGACCATGTGATGGACTTATGGGTAGGATCTTGAACTTTCAACTGGGTGGAAAAACCTGGAAGTTTCAGATTTGGGTTTTCCCAGATATACCAACATGGCTTTCTTAATAAATTGGAACTTTGAGGGATCTTTTCCCTTGGAATCTGATTTACTTTTGGATGCTATTTGGAATCCTGACACTTTGTTCCATAGGTGAGTAGGTATGAAGTCTTACACATGACTAGGAGAAGACACTTTCATATTGTCTTCTACCTTCACTGTCCCCCTGCCTAAACTGCTTAATCTTGTCTTTTAGATAATTGCTGATTTACCAAGAATGGTAGTCCTGAATATTTCAACTTGTGGGACTTGTAGTATAATTTGAAGACACATTAATTTATGTAACTATAATAACCATGACCTTAACTGAATTATTACCAGGCTAAAGCACAGATCACTTTAGATCTGATTTACAACTTTAAGAAGTTTATGTTGATTTGATGATTATGGAAATGTAAGAACAAAACTTTAGCTGTGAATAGATAGGTTTCTGGTATGTATAGTGTTAATTCCTATCACAATCCCCTGCAAGGAATCATAACCTATTCAAGTTTTGTGGATGCTTTCTGACTCCAAATCATTTCCAGAGGAGCTTACTGAATTTTGCAGCGATTAGGAAGACAACTCTGCTGAAAGCCTTGGTAACCGCTGGAACAAGAAGATGAGAAAAGCTCTTGTTGAAACTTCCTCTTAGCACAGTGTTCCAGTCCCAGGAAACTCCTTGATTACTTTTGAAAGATGAAACACTAGAAGTGTGTTCAATTAATTCAAAATTGAACACAAATATGTCCAGGTTAGAGTGCACACTATGGTGGCAAAAGCAATTTGCATCACAATTTTTACTCTGTTGGTGGATCCTTTCCAAATTGATTCAGACTCTTTCATGGAAGAATGAGTCATAAAACTTTTTGCCAGTGCAAGGTGTTAGGTAAGAACTTCATGGATAAGACTGCTTGAGATTGGAGGCTGGCTGAGTAGCAGAAGATGCTGGAACCACCACTCATTCCCTTGTCACTTTGCAATTGTACTTCTCCCTGCCTAACATTGCCTCTGAAGAGTACCTATCAATTGCAGCTAGTACAGAACACGGAGTGCATTCTGGTAATCAACAACTATTTAATGATTATCATAGTTTAATAATTTACTAAGTAAGGTCAACATCTTAATTACTGACTAATGTACATTCAATAGATGAATTAAATCCATCTCACTGTGCCAATGATTTAATCTGTACATGCTGAGAATAACTAAAATTTAAGGTGTTAATACAAATTTAAAAATATAACATTAATGCCATTAAAATTATAAATATAATTAGGGCTACAAAATCAAATGAATGATCATTGAAGACCTTGATTCCTTAAGATATTATAACTCTTAAAACTTCATGTTTAATGAAAGTATGAAAAATATCAGACTATTAAAATAATTGTAAATTGTGATTTAACACCACGATGTGATGTTCAAAAAGGAATGAGCAAAGATGGATTTGTAACTGGCTGACAAACTGTACTCAATGAGTAATCCTTAATGGTACTATATCAACATGGAAGTAAAGAGCGGGGAATCACAAGGTTTTGTCTTAGGCCAAGTACTCTTCAGTATCTTTCTAATTTACTTAGATGAGGGAATAGAACGGGAACTCATCAAATTTTCAAAAGATACCACGTTGGCTGAAATTGCTTGCAGAAGTTGTAGGTCTGTAGCTTTTAAAGAAAAGACTGGATATAGTCACTTGTCTAAAATGGAATAGGGTCTCCTGTTTGAGTAGGGGGTTGAATTAGAAGACCTCCATGGCCCCTTTCAGCTCTATTCTGACTGATTCTTTATTCTTTCTACTATATGTATACCAGTGGTGGGTTTCAAATTTCACTCTGTGGGTGTGCCCTGCTTTGTGGGAGTGGCTTCCCAGCCATGTGACTGGGTGGGAGTGGCCAAGACAATGTCACTGAATTTTTTGCACCAATGGATGAACTACAATAAGATTAAAATAAGTACAAAAATTAATACTAAGTGCAAAAGAAATAAAACAATATTGGACTCAATTGTGGTTGTAAGCTGAGGAATACAGGTAACAGAAGGGACCTCTGCTTTCAACCAACAATGTACAGTCTTTTCAGAAAGGATGAGAAACAGGAAAGATATAAAGAAACAGGAAAGATATAGTCTTTCATCCAAGAAGTTAGTTCAAGAATGAATGTCATAGGTAGTTTCCCAGAGCAATACAGCTTTCCTTTTTCTGAAATTTAGTTCTCAGTTCCAAAAAACAGGAATATATGAATTAGGTTCAGTACTTACCAGCAGGCAGAATCAGCAGCTCTACGATGCGATGAATGCAGCAAGGAGCAGGCAGGCAATGAGGCAGCAGGGCAGGTAAACTTACTGGATATTTGTCAGTTAGCTAGGCACGGCCCCTGGCAGGCTTAGCCAGCCAGGCGAGGCTGGAGTGGGGTGGGGCTTTTGGCTGCGTGGCGTATGCCAGCTCATGGCTTTTGTGAGGGAAAGCCTGAAGGCCTTCCCTCACGAAAGCTAGCCTGCCACCACCACCGCCACCGCCGCCGCCCACCCGCTTTCAGCCGCGAAAGCTAGCCTGCCACTGCCGCCGTCCACCCGCTTTCGGCCACGTGGCATATGCCAGCTTATGGCTTTCGTGAGGCAAGGCCTGAAGGCCATCCCTCGCGAAAGCTAGCCTGCTGCTGCTGTCACCCACCCGCTTTCGGCCACGCGACATATGCCAGCTCGCGGCTTTCATGAGGCAAGGCCTGAAGGTTGCTGATGCTTAAGATATGCTTTTACAGATGTGTAAGAATATTCTGTTATACAAAAAAATGAATCTAGAATTACATATCAAAATAATACTATATTTCTAGATGATGTTTTGTGGGCTCTGTCTACTGCAATTTGAAGACTACTTAAAATTGACAAAGCTGTTTAGTAGGATGAGTGATTTCTATCTGGAATATGGGAAAAATATGGTCATATCTGACAAAATATGCCTTATATTTTCTTTTCAATAAAAAAGGTGAATGAAATTACAACTTACACAAAGCAAATAATTTATAGCAATCAGAGCTTCTGAGTGCGCAGAAATGGTAGAGTTTGAAAAGATAGTATTAAATAGCTGCTAACTTTCTAATAGTGAATAGCTACTTTTATAAAAAAAATTGTTTGATTAATCTGCTTTGAAAGGGAGAAAGATCAGGCAACAAGGGAATACTCTGAAGAATATGCAGACGATTGCATATAACTGTTTTTGCCATTGCTGATTATACATTGTTAGGTTACACAGGTCTGCAAAAAAATTTTTTTGAGAGCTGTTTTGGTTATTCCACATAATCTTTGTTTTTTGGTGTGCTGAATCAAAAAATGACCTCCATTTTATCATAGGACGTCACGTTTCCTGACAATTTAGGTAACTATGTTAAATAAGGCAATACATCAAAATAAATGGAAATAGACTTATAAAATTAAAGTTATATTACAATATTTTCATGAAAATCCTTTTTTGAACTGAAATGAGTTCACCTACACACACTAAACTTGATCCTCCTTCCTTGTGATCCTCCTCTTGGTGCATTTACACTTGTGAGTAGCATCTGGAATGTCTCTCTGAAGCATCCAACAGTAGTCTGCCATCATTGTAATGCTCCATTTTCCCTGGTATCTCCTTTTCATCTCTTTAATATCTTGGTGGAGTCGTTCACCTTGTTCCTCACTCACATCTCCCAAACTTTCAGGAAAGTAGTCAAGGTGGGACTGGAGGAAATACACTTTCAAACTCATCAGGCAACCTAAAGCTTGAAATGCTTTCAGCATTCTTCCGATGATCTTTTTGTAGTGAGGATCTTTGTTATTGCATAAATATTTCTGTACGACTTCTTTAAATACAATCCACCTTTCTTTTTGAGGATCTGTCATGGTATTGACAACTCTTGATCAACTATAAGCCTTATAATGTCTGGTCCGACGAACACACCTTCCTTTAATTTTGCCTCTGACAGGCATGGAAACTTAGTGACCAAGTATTTGAAGCATTCTCCATCTCTTGAAAGTGATTTTACAAATTGCTGCATCAATCCCAATTTTATGTGGAGAGGTGGTAGAAGAACTTTATGTGAAGGTACCAAAGTTTCTCAGAGGACATTTTTTTTTCACTGACTGTTAGCACCCTCGGCTGCCAACTCTTCTTGGTCTAGTGATTTTGTCAGTCTCAACTGTCCCATAGACACAGAAAACAAGGGTATTTGGTATACCCAGCTTGTTGCCCAAGCAGCATGCACAAGACCTTCAAGTCCCCACACACTTGCAAATCATGGTCTTCATATTTAAGTTTACGAAGAACCAATTCCAAGTTCTTGTAGGTTTCCTTCAAGTGTACAGAATGACCTACAGGTATGGAAGCATAAAAAATGTTGTGGAGTAAAACTGCTTTGAGACTTCTTTTTGAAGATCTATAAAAAGATGTCATTGCTCTGAATCATGTTGGATTTTAAATTGACCTATCAGACCTTCAACATCGATGCAATAAACCAACTTGTCTTACTGGGCAAGGTAAGGAACGAACTCCTTTTCATGATGTCTGAACCATGAAGATGACACTCCTGGCAACAATAAATTCCTGATTTTCAGCCTTGATCCAAGTAACTCAGCGGCATCCTTGGGAAGATTCAAGTCTCTTACCAAATCATTCATCTCCTCCTGAGAAAAAAAATTTGGTCTTGTATCATCTTCAAAATCAGAACTTGATTCATCTTCTGATCTTCAAAGTCAGAACTTGATTCATCTTCTGGTTCAGGTATGACTTCACCTTCATGGAACCTAGGTATCTCTTCCAAGGTAGCAGGGAGCGTGGATACTGGTATATCTGTGTCATGAGGGATGGGACAAATTGCTGAGTGAAGATTGGGGTATGAAATGGAATGCTTCCATTTGGAATTGAGCCCTTTCACATCGCATGAACAAAAGTAAGTCATCACTATGGTTCATTTGCTCTCGGCATACCATAGGAATCCCATAACAGAAAGATTTTTTCTTACCCTTGAACCAGTTTCAGAGGTCCTCAACACACCATTTGCACACTTTATGAGGCACCCAAACTTTATCTTGATCTCCAATTTTTAGTCCAAAGTATGCAAAGTATACTTTTTTCACAAATTCTGTAATATTCTGCTGTTGCTCCAACACTGTATATTCACCACAGATGAAACAGAAACTGTCTGGTGAATTAATACACTTTCGCGGAGCCATAACATAACGGTTGAAGAATGACGAGCTAACATGCATTACAATGAAAAGCCTAGAACCAAGAACCTGATGATGATTCGTGCACAAGTGTGGCATGCATGAGAGAGCAGTTCTGTTTCTGTACATGAGACATCACAGTGCTGGACACGCCCCCTGCACTGACTGGAGATGCTGCTATCTGCCCTGTGTCTCCCTCCCACTGGATTCTTCAGGAAAGATTAACCCCTTCTACCATTAGAAGCACAGACTTAAAACTTGCTTAGCTTATGTATATATTGCTGACCATCAGATTTACAGTGGTATATTATTTTTTTTACATAACTCGGACAAACCCTTTAAGGTTTTTTTTGGCATTTTATATCTTAAATGCACTTATGTGAATTAATTAATAGTAATTTGGACTTTAAATTTAGTTAAAAACCCATAATATAAAAAAATACCAAAAATTTAAAAAAATTATAAACTTGAAGACAATTTTGCATGTTGTGGCAAATCATGACATCTAGGAGTTTTTTCCATATTTTATTTGTTTTCAGCACACCAAAATACATGGAAATTAGATGAAAATAATCAAACAGCTTTTTAGTCACAGACCTGTGAATTATCTCTCTTTGTTACTTTCATCCATTTATATTCTGTGAATGGCCTACACTGTGTTTAATCCTATTTAACAACTTGAATGTTGAAATTCAAGATGGTTTTAAAAACTTATTTTTATTTCAAATCTTTACCCTTGATTATATTATATTACCAGTAAAATGCATCCTGTTTGCCATACCTCTTCTGGCTATAAGTTACTATAGTCAAATAAATAACCATGTATCTATTATTAATTGATATTGTACAACTATTTATTATTTTGGTTCATTCTTCAGAATGGTAAAATATGATTTCTAGTATCAATAAAGGATACAAATTTTATATATATTTTAAATTCAATGTTCTGGAACCACTTTAGTTAAAGTAAAGGTAGAAATCCAGTAGAGAAACAAGTCAGACTTTCAGAATATACTTGATTTTTAACACTGTTTCTTATAATTTCTCCTAATAAACCATTTTAGGCATGCTTTTCAATTACAAAGATTATTATGTAAATAAACACTGAAATTTTTACCTTTTGACTCACTGCTATAGTGAGTCAAGAGGTAAAACTACTAATAGTTATAATATGTTAATAATTGTAATATATGGACAAACACATAGTTTAATGTGCATTAATATTGAAAATTTAATTTTATTTCCTGTAGACTTGCAGGAATGTTTTGGAAATTAATTGGGGAAAAAGAAAGAATGTTTTTAAAATATTCCTTAGTGGAGTTGCACTTCAGAAAACAAAAGCATCTTAGGAAGATATTTCAGATATAACCAAGAGCCAAGGTGGCGCAGTGGTTAGATGCAGCACTGCAGGCTACTGCTAGATCAGCAGGTCAGCGGTTCAAATCTCACCGGCTCAGGGTTGACTCAGCCTTCCATCCTTCCGAGGTGGGTAAAATGAGGACCCAGATTGTTGGGGGCAATATGCTGACTCTCTGTAAACCGCTTAGAGAGGCCTGAAAGGCCTATGAAGCGGTATATAAGTCCACTGCTATTGCTATTGCTATTGCTATAACAGAAACATCAGACATCATTCTTGTGATCAAGAATAATTAATTTCTGTAAAAGTTCTAAAATGAATTGAGTGTGCATAAAAAGGATATATGCAATACTACAATAATCAAAATTAAGGAACCGTTTCTTTTTAAGGAACAGAAATGTAGTGGAAAACAGTATTTTGTTCTAAATTGCATAGATGTAGGCTTCTTTTCTCAGTAGCTGGGTCTCTTTTAAGGAGCCAGGTATGGACACGGAATGAGAAAAGTGAATAATGTTTTTCATAATGCCTTCATCCAAGCAAATTTATTTTGTCTTGATGCTGCCTCAGTGTGGATTAGACATAGGCAACAGCAAAATTCTGACCTTGCCTTTGTTTTCTGGCCTTATAGTTATAATAAAGGTATTTCATTTGAGTTTGATCTTACCTGTTATTCTCTGGTAGATGCTGGCCTTCATTTTTGTAGCAAAATTTTTCTGGCAGAAGTTTTCAGTTCATTTCAGCGTTCCTGAATTAGAATTATAGTTTTTATGATTTGAAAGCCTTAGAATATAAAGCTTTTATAACCTTTATAACCTTTAACATAGAAATAAAAACTTTTTATAAGTATAGATAAATTACAACTATGTTTTATTACATTTATTCAATGACCCATTTTAATCTCTCTGTCTCTCTGTCTCTGTCTCTGTCTCTCTGTCTCTGTCTCTGTCTCTCTCTCTCTCTCTCTCTCTCTGTCTGTCTGTCTCTCAATAATTTTATTTTTTTTCACCAAATAAAATATTCATGATTGAATGTTGATCAATTGGCTTGCTTAATCTGGTGACAATATCTACATGGATATCCATGAGAGGGCAAGAATATCAGAATTCCATTCAAGCATTTCAGTAAGTATACTCATTCATATGCTCATTAGATAGTTCCATACTGCCATGTAACACTATTTGTGCACAACTACTAATTCTAGCCCTTTGTTTGATGCAATTCTTAGTGTTTTCCAGAAATAAATATAGATTAAAAAAATCTGTAACATTTGCATGTTGTTATACATACTGTATTTTATCATTTGATGATGTCCCCATGAAATGTAATTTTGTGGCCACTTTATATTTTGAGTATACTCTGTATTTCTACACATTTATCCACAAAGCATTGTGAAAAAAGTAAGTACTTAATTTCTTAAATGTTTAGAGCAGTGGTTCTCAACCTTTGGGTCGGGACCCCTTTGGAAAACACATATTTTCAATGGTCTTAGGAACCAACACACCAATTTCATGCTTGGGGGTCACCACAACATGAGGAACTGTATTAAAGGGTTGCAGCATTGGGAAGGTTGAGAACCACGGGTTTAGAGGTTCTTCAATTTTAAAGATATGTTAAAAACATGCACTCATCTGTTAATCTTTTAATGTATACTTTAATTGATCTTAGTTATGGTTTTTATATTCATCTCTCTCCTTTCTCTTTATTTTCTTTAGCCAATTGTCTTTGTTAAAGAATTACACCATCTTCATAGCAGCAAATATGTACTTTATTTATGGTTCAATAGTGTTCACAAGGAGATAGAAGAAAATACATTGTTCTACAGGAGTCAATAAAAAATCATTACAAAGGCATAATGGCAGAATAAGGTTCAGGAAATCATATATATATATTTGTGCTGATAAATAAATAAAGGGAGAGTAGTATAGATCTATTTCAAGCTATTTAGCTCTCATCAGCTAGCCATACCCTTACTGGGATTCGAACCTGGGCTTCGAAGGGTATGGCTAGCTGATGAGAGCTAAATAGCTTGAAATAGATCTATACTACTCTCCCTTTATTTATTTATCAGCACAAATACAACACAAATGTAACAAAGGCAACAGTAAAAATATTGGGTTTCTGTCTGGATGGTCTCCTATGACGAGCCGATAGACAGAGAATGGAAGCAATGAGCTTCCTCCCATATTTGGGCCTACCAGGGGTTGTGACACTAATGATAGATAGATAGATAGATAGATAGATAGATAGATAGATAGATAGATAGATAGATAGATAGATAGATAGATATAGAGATATAGAGATAGATAGATAGATAGATAGATAGATGATAGATAGATAGATAGATAGATAGATAGATAGATAGATAGATAGATAGATAGATAGATATTAGCAGCTTCAATCTGCCCCTTAGGGATGTTTAGAACAACAAAGAGATAAGCTTTGTTTTTCCAAATCTTAATTTAAACCATTATGAATTCCTTTTACAAATTCCAAATTTTGAATGCCGTTTATCTTCCACCAAATTGACAGCTGGAACAGTCCAAACTTTAAAAGAAGAATTTTTAAAAAAATGAATGGATGCTATGATTTTCATTTTAAACTGAGTATTGGGTGAGAATAATGAGTCTTTCTCATTTTCTATGTTAAAGATTCCATGCCATTTTTGAGTGGCATTATTTACTGACATTTCAGTTGGACTAAGGGAATTTTCATCTTTAGATATACTCATTTTAGTATAAGTTATTACTAAAACCTACAAGGCAAAAATACTCACAATTAGACTTCATAGATAGTTATTACCACTAAATCTATGTGATGTGCATATTTTAAAGATGACTTTAAATTAATGAAATAAAAACTTGGACAATCTCATTTTGTCCAAACAGCTATCTTAATAACAGTAACAAAAATGTCAGTACATTCTAGATGATAGCTTATTTAACAAACAATGATATTTCAGTGAACCCCACTGATTTTTAAAAGAAAAGAAAAAAGAAAAAGTTTGTTAAATACTGCTTTATTACTATTGATTTTGTCAGGTCCAAAGAACCAAGAACAACACAAAGTAACTCCTAAGTAACTGTATGTACTGTATACTGAAATCCTGCCAGACTAAAGCCCGTATCTGCATAACTACTAGATATCCTGTTCCTGGATACCAAAAATTCCAAGTTATGTTGCCTCTTTGCTCTCTCTGAAACAGACTCTCCCTCCTGTGACTGGACTACATTCCATCACAGATTGGAAGAACATTATCTTCAAGGAAAAGCAAATATTGCAGATATTAATTTGACCTTGGGACTAGATTTCAGACTGCCATACTCCTCTGAATTATATATGCCTTACATCAAATAGGAATAGATTCTCCATACCCTTTTTATTATTCGTCTTTTAAAGACCAACCAAAGCCAAAGCGAAAATCACTCAGACAAGTTATTTGTCCATTTTGTAAGGCTTTTCCCCCTGCTTTCATCTTTATTTTTCTATGGTTTTTCTAGTTTTTTTTGCATTCTATTTTTTCTCTCTTTCTTGGATTGATCTTTGTGAATATCTGAGAGTGCTTGATTCACTCTAGTAAGATTTCATTGTTCCTGGGCACCTATAGATTTGCACCAGAAAAAAGAAGGATGCGCATAAATATAACATTTTTGAGGAGAGATGATAGGCAGGCAGGCAGGCAGGCAGGCATGCAGGTAGGCAGGCATGCAGGCAGGCAGGCATGCAGGCAGGCAAAGACAGAGCAGGCAGGTACCCAAGCATGATGCATCCAGCAGTCGCCAAGATGAAAATTGTGATTTACAGCTTCAGATGTTCTTAGAGGAAAATATTAACTTGACCCTTTAATTATAGTGTATTCCTGTACATACTTAGACATTTGAAAGTTGGAGACAAATTGTTGTAACTCTGTTCCTAAATACTAGTATAAATCCAAGAGTGTGAATGGTGGAGTTGAAATTGGTTCTTTGTTTATTAAGCTTTGTCCAAGACCTTAGAGTTCTATTTTATTCATCTCACATTGAAGTAAATAACAAGATCATTGCAGTATGGAAGAACTGTAGCTGAGAGTGGCCAATATGCTGGTAATACTGTTCTCTATTTTCTTTATATAATTGGTATCAGACACAATTGTACAGATTCAGAATGAATATCTGCATAATCCAGAGAGATATGTATGTTTAACCCAATACATTGGTAGCTCTGTAGGCACCTTGTCAAGGAATTGGATAAATGATTGGTGAGATTGCACATTCCTTGAAAAACATGTATGCAATTTTGGGGTACTCTTTAATAAATTATCATCAGAACCTAAAGTAATCCTGCTTGGTAGAATGTTTTTGGTCAGTAGAACATTTAATTTTTTGCAGTTTTTAATCTGAATTTCTGTGGAATGTATCTCTTGGTACATACTTTCCAAATATTACCCTCTATTAATAAAGCTGTATTCTGCAATCCACCATATGAAGTTGAGTGAGTGGGGAAATTTTCTCAGTAAGGACTCCCTGAATAATGAATTTCTTCTCTTTAATGCTTTGGCTGGCATTGGTACTGACTTACTCTCAGCACCCATTTGGAAAAGACTTGGATACTGCTGAGTTCAGCTCAATTTATTTTGATTTTATTTGTTTATTTGTTTGGCGTGTTCAGTTTTAAATGACTACTGTTTCATTGTTCGTAGACTACTTTGGGCTTTATTGGCTAGAAAAATAAATAAATAAACTTCTAAATTAACACTAATTCTATCTCTCTACACAGTCTGCTTCCCTTGCACACTTCCTTTCCATCACTTTTAAATCCCACTATTGAAATATATATGTATATTTCAAACTGTGAAACCTAGCCATTGGAGCATATTGGAAATGTCAGCACAGTTGTGTTCCGAAGACTAATGCAGACAGTTGGTTATATTTAAAATGTAATTGGGTAGCATTATTGGTGGTGATAAAAATGCCATTAATTATCAAAGCTCTTTTCTTCCTTCTTCCAGTAATATAGATAGGACACATGGAATGATAGTTGAAGAATTTTATATTTTATCTTAGCAATAGTCCAATCTAGATCAACTTCCTGCAAATAAAACTTCCACTAGATGAAAAGAATTTTTCATTATAATAAATAGGAAGTCTCTTCTCAGGGTAAATCTAATTTGGTGCAAATTAGTAGGGTCTTATACTCCTGTGAGGCAAGTCTCTTTCCAGTTGACCTTGACATCTGATGTAATCATAGACATATCCATGTAGCTTTTTGACAACAATTCAGAAGTTATTTGCCTGTGGGGTCTTCAGAATGATTTGTTTTAAAAATTCTCCAATCCAGCTGACTGCCAGATATTCTCTGGAAACCTTCCCTCCAAGGAATAATTGCATCTACCCCTAGATAAATTCAAAGCTCAGTCGAGGTCAGGCAGGTGATGCCAATTGCTTATGCCCTGCAGCTATGCCAGAGTACAAATCCATAATCAAGAAATAATCAATTATCATGTTACATTTTGACTTTAAGGGTGGTAAAAATATCAGTTGATAACAATGCTAATATTTTCAGCTAAGATCCAAGTGGCAGTAGAAAGGAATAGAGGATGAATGAGAGGTTCTGATTACATGACACTTCATTTCTGTTTCACTATTTTACATTTTGTATATGAACTGCAGAATAAAATGCAGGAAGCAGTTCTCTTCCATGTGAACAGTATAATAAACGTAAAAAACCAAATCTTAAGCATCCATTGCAAACTGTTTTTAAATAACAATTTCGTTGGTTGTTCAGTGCATTTGTTTCTAATATACTCCTTCTGATCTAATTGATTCTAATAGTGCCTTTGTGACCTTTCCTGTACCACTAGGTTGATTTTTAAAATCAGCAGGCTTATTCTCCATACAGAAACCAATTTCTACCTAATTAGACTATTAGTATCCTGCCTCCAGCAATGACTTATAATTGATTCATGAGTTTCTCATCATTTCACAATCACAAAATCATGTAATCTGGAATAAATTCATTAAACAAAATTTATTTTGTTATATTGATGTTAAAAAGTATTTCTATAAGCATGTATGCAGAATTCTAACAGCTCCACCAAATTTAGAAAAACTATTTATATGATCACTAGTCATATGAATATATTGAACCCAAAACTGGAACTTTCTTATGGAATTTGTCCATATTGAGCAAAGTAGTTTCTAGTTTCTAGTTTATTGGGATTTATAGGCCGCCCTTTTCCCTGAGGGGATTCAGGGCGGCTTACATTCATAGGGAAAGAGGGAGTGCAATATAAAAACATAAACAATATATGAATAAAATAAACAGTAAAACACAACTTTCATTCAGCATTCAACACTCGGGCGGGGTGAATTAGAAACTTATCCCCAGGCCTGACGGGATAGCCAGGTCTTAAGGGCTGTGCGGAAGGTCTGGACGGTGGTGAGGGTGCGAATCTCGATGGGGAGGTCGTTCCACTGGGTCGGAGCTGCTACTGAAAAGGCTCTCCTCCGCGTAGTCGCCAGTCGGCATTGACTGGCGGATGGAATTCGGAGGAGGCCCAATCTGTGTGATCTAATTGGTCGGAGGGAGGTAATCGGCAGGAGGCGGTCTCTCAAGTACTCAGATCCACTACCATGGAGGGCTTTAAAGGTGGTAAGTAATACCCTGAAGCGCACCCGGAGATCGACAGGTAGCCAGTGCAGCTCACGGAGGATAGGTGTTATGTGGGCGAACCGCGGTGCGCCCAATATCACTCGCGCGGCTGCATTCTGGACTAACTGCAGTCGCCGAATGCACTTCAAAGGCAGCCCCATGTAGAGCACATTGCAGTAGCTGGGTAAACCAAAAGAAAGAAAGAAAGAAAGAAAGAAAGAAAGAAAGAAAGAAAGAAAGAAAGAAAGAAAGAAAGAAAGGAAGGAAGGAAGGAAGCAAGGAGGGAAGGAAGGAAGAAAGAAAGAAAGAAAGAAAGAAGAAAGGGAAGAAAGAAAGAAAGAAAAGTAAATTTATAGCAATAAACTAAATTCATAAAAAGCATCAAAACTACGTCAAAGCTTTTCAGAAATTGCAGGATAGATTATAGCAGTATTAGCTACTAACATATAAATAATGCAATACCCAAGAAAGAATAAAAGAACTGAGGCCAAATACATGGTTTCTTCCAATAATAGAAAAATAATATTTAACAATAATACAGTTTGTTCTACATTCAGTTAGTCACAATACTAAGCCCAACATTTCATTTGAATAACTTGATGCTAAAATTCTGCAATAATGCAAGGGAATCTGCTAAAAAAATTGTTGAGCCTTTTGGTTTGTTTTGTTTTGAAATATTACTCTTCCTAATGGAATCAAGCAGAATTATGTGGTTTTAAGTACAGAGAAAAAATAATCACCTGCAATTTTTGAAAGTTCAAGAATACAAGAATATAGATAGCACAAGGGTACAAGTAAATGTATATAAGGGAACTGTACTTCATCTGGACAAGTTAATTTGCACTACAGAAGAAATGGCAGTTTTTTTAAATTGAGACTCAGAGCATTGGCAATGTGCATTGTTGATGAACTTTGTATGACTTTGAGACATCATCCAGTGGTTCCACTAGCCCAAAAAGTCTTATGTGCTGGAATTATATACTAAAGCTCTGAAAATCAGAAGCCTCTGAGGCTGCCACATGCCCTCTGCCAGCATATCTGCGTATACTAATTTAACTTTGAAGTGGTGTTCAACCTTTTATCAAAATGAAAGTTTTGCATGGGTCTAGCCTGATTACAAATATTTTAGCCTTTGAAATATAGATCATTAATGTTATAAAAAACATGATAAAATTCATTTTAATGCCAAAAATCTTGGGAACTTGACAATATTTGTTTCCTGAAGTTCAAATTAAACAGCCATGGTGGTATAGTGGTTAGAATGCAGTATTGTAGGCTAACTCTGCATTCCACTACTAGGAGTTCAATCCTGACCCACTATCTCAGTCTTCCATCCTTCTGAGGTCGGTAAAATGAAATCCAGATTGTTGGAAGCAATATGCTGACTCTGTAAACCACTTAGAGAGTGTTGTAAAGCCCTATGAAGCTGTAAATAAGTCTAAGTGCTATTGCTATTATTCAAACTTATAAAAAAATTCTAGGTGGAATAGAATTTCTCTAATTGTGTTGGTCAATGTTTTCTACACACCCACACATCCCTACACACCCACATATCTGCTATAAAACAATAATTTGTGCATGCCTCTGGTATCTTAATCATTTATTCAGTCTTGTAATAAGCTCTCAATATTCTTGATTATATTTGAAAATTGTCAGCTAAAAGTACAAGATAACCTTTCAAAAATGTCATGAAAGTATATATTACGGTTGGTACAGAAGCTCTTCAGTGTTTTGTTGTATAATGGGCAATTCACACATTCATTTCATCACTGATCTTTTTATCACTTAGAAAATATACAAGCCTGTGTCTGTTTAGCTTTTGAACAAAGTTTTATTTCCATTAGGTGGTTTTGTTTACTGCACCCAGACTATAGACTTTGCACTGAAAATGAAGGCTTATCACTAACTTTCTCTATATTGTTAAACTACAGTCAATTTTTAAAAAGAAACACAAATGGTTCTATCTAGTTGTTAATTATCCTCAGTATTTTTTGAAGACAATGTAACTTCCTGAGGTTCATCTCCAGAGTCAAATTCAGTGTAACCAAGTTGTTTCCATTGGTTCTCAGGAGATGATTAAAAGAAACAAATAATTATAGAGCCAGTGACAAGAGGGTAATTACTAGACATCAAGATAATGCAGAAATGGGGAACTGACATTTGTACACTTCACTTTTAAAGCAAGGGGCTGGAAGGCTTCTGGTAAACAATTACCAGTTCTCTCATCACTTCAGTAGAAGTTTAAAATATACACAATTTTCATCTCTTGTGTTTGAATGTTATGCACATGACAGCATGTGTGAACTGACTGATGCCTTCGGGCACTTTTAATTTGATAAGTAGGCATGTTCATCACATTTGCTGAAACAGTTATGTTCACAGTGCATTAAATGTGTCCAATTTATTTAAAGCTAAATTTCGTACCTCCTTGGTCTATTTTCCATCCTGACCTATTCCTTTTCTCAACAGTCTTCATTTTCCTTGAGAAATACAATTGTACGGCACCACTTTCATGCACAGAAATAGTCAGCATCAAGTCATCTATAATGGAAAATAAAAGAAACACAGTTTATGGCTTGGTACCAATTTAAAGACTATCCCAAGAGGAGTTACAGTGTGTTAATTTGAAGGCTATTTCAAAAGAAGAAGAAAATTAAGAAAGGAGACGGAAACAGTCACATAGACAATTAGTAAGAGAAGAAGATTAAGGGATTTTGTTATCTATACTTAATTTTTAAAAAAGAGATCAGACATTCAAGATTATTGTAGAATATCCACTAATAAGGAATGCAAAATATTGGAATGTAAGAATGAACCTTAGCAAGTATTTAATTAGCAAGTAGTTATGTATAAATAGACCTGCTTTATACATTTAAACCCAGGGAATAAAAGAGAATGATAGCCATTTTCATGTGTTATAGCCAGTGACGTGCGGTGAGGTTTATGGCTGGTGAGGCACTATGTTGGACATAGCGGCGGGGCGGGCAAAAGCCGCTTTCTTTCTATGTCCGACATAGCGGCGGGGCAGGCAAAAACTGCTTTCTTTCTTTTGCCCAGAGGCTGCAGCTTCTGGGCAAAAGCTTCTAAAAAAATGTCCTCTACAGGAGGAGGCAAGAGAACCACGTGCCTCATCTACATAAGGAATTTTTCAGCTTTTAACCCTTGCTTAACTCTGCTTGAGTGATCATAAAGTCAGACTAAATGAGGCACGTGGTTCTCCCGCCTCCTCCTATAGAGGGCACTTTTTAGAGGCTTTTTTAAACAGTTAAGCACTAAGCAGAGTCATCCACTATGACTCTGGCAGCAACTACCTCAGCCTTTTTCCTTTTACATCTTTTTCCTTTTCATGATGACAGTGGTGAGGCTCTGCCTCCCCTACCTTCCCTGACTGCACGTCACTGGTTATAGCCCAAGACAGGAACATGGATGTAGAAGACTAAGAAGCTGCGATCTGTGTCTAAATTTTGAGATTATTCAACTCATCATAATCCAAGGTATTAATGGTCTTGGGGTAGGAGTCATTCTCATCTAAACAAGATAACCATATAAGGTTTTAAAAGCAGAACAGTACTAAATATGCTTAATTTATGCTGTGAAAACAAAATTACATGTCATCCGTTGAAAAAGGGTATGGGAATGTTATCTTAAGTTTAAAAATGCAACAGAGGACATTATTTCATTTCATATGTCTCTATAATATTAAGTTTGATGATATCATTGGATTGTAATATCTGAAATGGTACAAATAAAAAATGTATTATAATTTCTAAAAAGGTACCAAACATTTTTTATTCTCTTAAAAAAGAATATGTAGCTAAACTTTTTTAAAAAAATAAAGCATATGATAATCCTCAGGATCATAGTCATTAACTGTAATCTAGCTGTTTTGTGTAAATGTAAGGGCTATGACATGCATGTAACCTTCCATTGGACTGATTTATGGTTGTTAAATATTTTTTCTATGCCAGTCTACTTAC
Source organism: Thamnophis sirtalis (assembly GCF_051295495.1). Taxonomy (NCBI): domain Eukaryota; kingdom Metazoa; phylum Chordata; class Lepidosauria; order Squamata; family Natricidae; genus Thamnophis; species Thamnophis sirtalis. Next base: position 49,006,130 of record NW_028261390.1, read on the forward strand.
GGGAGAGATGAAATCTGTGTGTGCTTGAATCTCATATGCTACATTCACTGTTCAGTTCATGATTTCTAGAAAAAAAAAATCAAAATGTACTTTCAAGAAACTATAGCCAAGAAAGGTACAAATAATCAGATTACAGCATGATTTTTCCTCACTGTAAGTATGTATAGTGCTTCATAAACTGTCAGTGCATACTACATATTTTAATGCGTAATAATAATATTACATGTTAACAGTTACTAACCTATAACTTTATAACTCATAAATCATAACTGCATTGATAGCTTTGCTAAAAGAACCAGATGAGTTCAGTGCAAAAACAAGCAGTTTGTGCAACCATGTGGAACAATTGCTACAAAACAGCAATAGCCACACTACACTAAACTTCATAAATCCCATTTAACAGTAAGGATAGAGTCTGAGTTTAAGGCTTCTTCCTCTTTAAATTTCATGAATTTTGAATTACAGTGGAACATCTTCTAAAATAATTATAACTCTCAATTGATTTTATTATAATAAATGCAATCCAAGTGCATGCCTAATTAATTTGTCTAATTATTTACAACAAATTGTTGCCACACAGAATAGAAATAGTGACGCGCAAGCAAAACTTTTTTAAAAAATAAGACATACATACTTCTTAATCCATAGAGAAATTAATAACATGAGAATGGGTGGTTCTTTCAATATAAACTCAGGCAGTGGTGTATAAACATTATTACAGCTCTTATTTCAGAATAATCTTTCAGCAGTCATTAGGTACTGTATATGTTCAAATATTATTATTGTCTGCAGTATATTGATTTTAGATAATAAACATAACAGAATAGCATTGTCAAGTAAATTTAAAACTGATTTGGAACAGATTAACTTTCAACTTATTCATGCATCAAGGGAAGCCATTTTTCCTCTTCTGCATTACTTCTAAATATATACAACAGTAGTCTGCAATCCGGATTTGCATCTCATCAATGTTTTATTCTAATTTTTAAAAATGAAAACTAAAATTATTTATTTTTGAATATATACAATGTAATGAAAAATAGTCTGAAAACTTAAGTAGCTCAGAATTAATATAAAAGAAGATATCAATATGAAAGAAGCTTGGTGTACCAAATGTATTAATCTTGTCATATCAAATATAGTATATTAATGTTTGAAACATCAAACATATGCATGTATTTATGTAGACATAGTTTATATTGAAATAATGACTATTCAACTCTAATTTTTAATTATATATTCTCTGTCAGTGGGTTTTTTGGTGCAGGAGGAAAGTGGAAATTCTTCTGTGAATGTAAATAAAAAGAATCTGAATGTAAATAAAATGTACTACTCTGGCATTTTACATAGGGCAGATGTTATATTTTACTGGTTGCTAAGCTCTGTGTGATGGTCTGCTTCTGAGAAGCACATATCTAACAAAAAAGTATGTTTGCCTTAGAAGCTACTGTGTTTAACTCAGAACAAAAGCTATCCAGGGTTGGAAGAGATGTTTCAAATTTGTTATGCTCCAGAATAATCCACTTTTCATACCTGTCTTACACGGAATCATGTACAATTCAAAAAGAAAAATCAAATCAAATTCAAGGTAGCTTGCTTACAACTTAGCTTTGATTATCTTTTAGCTTTAATTCTTAGCTTTTTTGTCTCTTTTTTTGAATAATTTTTTATTTTATTCAGAAAATTACAAACTCCCTCCCATAAAAAGAAGGAAAGAAATTTACAAAAACACAACAAAGATACACAAAACATTAGGAAAGAAATAAAATGTTAAAGTTCAAATCTCTATTAACAATCTATTATTGTATCTAACCTGTAGAAAGTCTAACAGGCTTTCTAATTACCATAAATAACCACAATAAATGTCTCTGATCCACTCAGGATCAAATATCTTTGTTTGATTCTTAACAATAAAACTTTTTCTTAAGACTTTGATTGAGAACTTTCCCAACAATTATCTCTTATTCACAAAAATCATAAACCTTTGTTATTGATTATTTTCCCAAAAAACTCTAATCCAAAAAGTTTTCTAATTAGATATAGTAAATCCATTTCCCAATCACAAATCAATCTTCTTAAGATAGTTAAAATGATGATGTTGGGAAAGGAGCCACAAAGAACTTTTAGATAGTATTTAGTATCACAATTAGGAAGGATAAGAAAAAATAAAAAAGAAAGAACATTTCCATCATATATTAAAAAATTAAAAAGTTTAGAAGATGCAAAATCCCTGTAGTGAAAATCCAATACAAATGAAAATCCAAACAGGTCATTTTCACTGCCCAGGAAATCTGTCAACCTCCATATGAAAGGAGAAAAAGATATTCCAGAATTCTTTAATATTTTTAGCTTAGCTAAAAAGGAAAAAACGCAAAAAATAAAGCAGCCCGCACTCAGATAAACAGGGATTGATCCCAAAAAATGATGATCAATGATCTACAAGGAGAAAACGCTACTGCCCACCAACACAACAAGACAAGCTATTGTATAAACAGGGAGCACACACATCAGATTAGGTAATGAAAAGTCTGCAAGCAAGCTATCAAACACACAGAGCACTAAAGACTCCACAGACCAACTCTGAGCAACATATCTTCCCTTTTGTTGAAAAAAAAATCTATACTTGGACAAATTAGATAAGAAAATTATGGCTCTTTTTTATTATTCTTTTGCAATGTAAAGGGGGAACAGACTACCCTTGTTGATTGTTTTGAAATGCCCATTCAAATGTTATCAATGTGAGAATCAGCACTTACAAGAACTTTTAGTGAGAATGACTTGAAAGGGTTTAATGTGCATATTTTGTAAATGGGGATAGTGGGGTGATATAGAGTGACACCAGTGGGAATAATGCTCCAAGTGGAAAGAGTGGTAAACAATGAGGGAATCCTTCTACTTAAAATGGTGCCATCGAAATATAATTCTCCTCTGTAAACGAAGCATCAGTATCTATCATGATGCCCCTCAGGCAAAAGTCTAGGAAGACTGTGTCAACTGGTTTGTACAAACTGGAGCAAACAGATTAGATAACATGACTGACTGAAGCTATCTATTCTGTATATATTTATTTAGGATTGTGTACTATTCATTTATGAGCCAAGTCATCAAAAGAATGTAATATTTTGAGAAGGATTTCTATAGAATGAATCATCATTTATAAGCAGATCCTGAAATCTCCATGGTAATAAATATGGAATTGTGATTTATTTTTAAAATACAGAAACCCCAAAAGATTTGTTGCACCTATTTCCAAAAAGTGGGTTATTTCTTATACTGAATTTTAGAGGTAGCATATAATAAAAACTTAGTGCTACAAGAACCAAAAAGAATATATAAAACTATATGCAAACTTGTTTGTTCTCCAGAACAATTCAGCAGGCTTTATTTAAAAGACTCACAACAATTCTTTAAGTCAAATGCAATAGAGAGTTTACTGAATGCCAAGGGAGTTGTCTATAGGCAAATTGATCTTCATAAGCTGTTCATTATCTTCATTGTCTGCTCATTCTCAGATTACTAAACTATGCGAAGAAGAACTGAGTTGAACTCTGATATTTTCTATAGAGGTTTCCTATGCAATTTTAGAAAAGTGTGCTATTGAGTTTTTCCTATTGCAGCGGACAAAAACGATAAAGGACTTAAAAGCTATCACACACATATATGTATTCTGATATTTCCGTGCTTCAGTTAATGATTTTTTAAATAAACCTATAAGATTGATTTCTTATATGTGGATTCAAAACATATTCAAACAACTTTAAGATTAACTCCTAGCACTGGCCTGCTATGTGTCTGAATGTGGCACTTTTCTTTTGAACATGTTTCATCTTCAAAAGAAGCTTCCATCCAAGAAGCTTCTTCAGGTCTGACAGGATAGTGGGGAATCCTTCTTCAATTTTCCACTATACTGTCAGAGCTGAAGAAGCTTCTTAGATGAAACATCTTCAAAAGAAAAAAACAAGAAAGTCCAGTTGCTTCCTGGAAAAGAACCTTTGGGACAACCATGACCTGGATGATTGAGAATCTCTACAGACTTTAAGAATTTCTACAGACTTTAAGTATAATGCTGGTTTAGTAATAATGTTCAGCAATAGTAATATCTAGTTGAGAAGTTTCCATTGATCACATCCCACAAAAGTAGATAAGGGAAAAAAATAAATATCTTAATTTATCCCTTATTCATTTACCATAGTTCCAAGAAAATCAATTGAACTGCTATGAATGGCTCATATTTTCTTCATTATCTGTTTGTTAGAAATGTGGCTTTTGTTCTACATATAAGCACCTGTTATGGTAAATTTCATCATGCTAGTCTATTTACTTTCCTGGTAAATAGAGTACTATTCATAAGATGAATATATGCCTGAAGAGGGCAGTGGTGATGGGTAAATATACTTACATTTGGTCTGCATCATTTTAATGTCTTTTTATTGAAAAAATACATTTCATTTTCAACTTAAACTATAATTTAAAATATACAAGTAAAACTGTAAATGTATATCTTTTTTGAAAATATGTACTTACCTGTCTAAGTTGCTAGGAATTGTTTAAGCACAAAAAGCAAAGAGTTATATTCTAATTTGCTTATTAGTTGAAAAGGTTCAGAATAATCATCTAATTTGTTACCCTAAAACCTTCCTGCATAGATTTTTCGAGGCCCATGTGGTATTGGAAGAAATATCCATCTGGTTCAGTTCCAAGCAGGGAGAAAGACACTGGAAACGTGGAGGCTGATTGAAAAGAGGGTTTATTAATGGATAGGACTACATGGGTTTGAAGTCCTGGGCAGCTGACGTGAGGAGTAGAGAGTGAGGGTTATTCATACACTCTCTTGGGCCTTGCCCTTGAGCTTCCTGTTCCTGTGCAAGAAATATATTTCATTGACTGTAGTCAGATTCCCATGGGGCCATGTGGGATCATGTTTGTCTGAATCAAGTTTGGTTGAAGCCTGGCGGGTGATGCAATGTCCCCAGGTTATTTTGCAATCCCTTAAGCCCTGCTACTAGAAAATCCTATTATGTCCTGGAGAGTCATGTCTCAGTCCCATCACCCTGGAGCTGAAGGTTTTTTTTTTTTTTTTGTAGATAGGCTAGCCCAGTCCTTCTCAATGGGGACCAAATATCTTCTGGTGGCAGGGAGCTGAAGTTCTGAGTTTCTGTTTCCCTTAAGATATATTAGGGGAAATATAATACAATATCTTTCTTTTTAATATTTCTTAAAATATTTCATTCTTCTAGAAGGGGTAGGGATAACTTTCTATAGTGGGAAAGTACATGCTTAATTACCTTTTTTTCCACTCAAACCACCTGAGTATTGTTACATTCTAATGAATTTGAGAACATTGAATTTTGAAGCATTCTTATACAACAAATTTCAAATGCTTGCTCAGACAAGATTATTCTCTGACCATCACATGATTCACATGATTATGAGCTACAATTGTTTCTTAAACTTCATTTTTAATTTAAAAAAGAGGATTGCCTAGAATGCTTTGTAGATATGGGATCAGATAAGGATTAGTCAATGGATTAAGCAATAGATTCATGCTTCTCATGCTGCACATACTTAGTTGTGATGAAAGTCCTAGATGGATCTTGGCTGACATTTTCAATCTGATGTAGTTTCATTTGGTTGACGGTATATAAAATTCTAGAAGAATTTTAAATGAATAAGCAACAAAGAAAACTGTGAAGCTACAGAATATATTATGAGCATTTTCTAAATAGATAAATTATAAATAGTACATTAATTAATTTATCTAAAATAAAATGTTTGGTATATAAATGTTATGGAAATACCAAATGACAGTTTTGATTTATAAACTCAAATCACATGATAGAATTGAAAATGCAGAAATTAAATGAATATATTCATTCTGTTAAAGTTTATAATTATTTCTTCTTTTCTTTTATATGTTTATCCATGTAAGAAAAAAATAACTAGGTATGATTTTGATGAAGAGTAGATTCTTAATTTTATTCAGAACTACAAAACTGCAGTCCTAAGAAGGTGCTAAATCACAGCTATTACAAATTATCATGCTTTTAGAGTTCATGGAAGTTATAGTTTAGATTAAAATTAGGTTTCCTACTTTTGTTTGAATAATATTTCAGCTCCACCATTAAATCCATCGCTTCCTAGAGGATTATGTTTGATGACATAGAAGGACACAAAAGCTACAATGAATCTGAGAACTGTCCTAACAGCATGATCCTGACAAATGTGACAGAGGGAAACTAACAAGGTCATCCTTGCTACTATGACAGGGAAAGGGAGGAAGCAAGGGGTAGGTGATAAAGAGAAAATTGGATCATCATAAAACAAATAATATTTGGTTTAATAGAGAAAATTCTGATTTTCATAATGTGAACGTGGCTAGTGAGGCTCCTAGAGTTCATATGAGAGCATTTTACATGTATCCTGGTTCATAAAAAAATAAAACAATGAAGATGGTTATCTGCCAAACCAAATCTTTAATGAAAAAAGATAGTTCTTGCAAAAAATATAAAGAATACCTGTAGTATAATTTTTTAAAGAAAAAAATGATCAGGGTTATAAACGGGGGTGGGATCCTACCAGTTTAACAACCAGTTCGTTGGGCGAGCGCTGTGTGCAAGTGCACAATTTACAGAAAAATCACCTTCCACATTATTACTGGGGAGGAAAACAGCTGAGGTGCAGCAATCCACTCTGCTGCACCGATTATCTGGGCTTCAGAAAAGGGAGTATAGGTGAATATAGTGCAGGAGCAGGAGGGCAGGTGGCCCCAGATCAAAGTCGGAGTGAACCAGTTCTCTCCCAGCTGATAATCTGAGCTACTAGTTCACCCGAATTGGTCAGAACCAATAGAATCCCACCCCTAGTTATAAAGCTCAGATTGTTTGTTTAGTTTTAAATTAGCCTGGGCCTATTTTAGTGAGATGTTGCAGACCTAAGCCACTGTTACTTTCTCATCTGGAAATCCCCTTCCTTTTATAGCCATCAGTAAGGCAGTACAATTACAATCTAAACTGGGAATGACAATACTACTCTTTTAATACTGATTCATCAACTGTGTTATTCTTAAGGTGAAAAATTCTGCAGAGATTAGACTCCATTCGAGATTTTACTTGTCATTGGTAAGACAACCTGTGCATTTAGATGATTGTCATCCCAATGTTGAAGGTGTTTTTTGCTGCAAATATACCCATAGATTGGGTACCATTTTAAAGCAGGATAAAAAAATGTGAATTAAAATTAAAAGATAAAAGTCTGCTTGTAAAACATGTACAAAAACAGGAAAATGTCATAAGCCCTAAACCACAAAAGTCAGCAATAGCAATAGCAATAGCAGTTAGACTTATATACCGCTTCATAGGGCTTTCAGCCCTCTCTAAGCGGTTTACAGAGTCAGCATATTGCCCCCAACAACAATCCGGGTCCTCATTTTACCCACCTCGGAAGGATGGAAGGCTGAGTCAACCTTGAGCCGGTGAGATTAGAACCGCTGAACTGCAGATAACAGTCAGCTGAAGTGGCCTGCAGTACTGCACCCTAACCACTGTGCCACCCCGGCTCCACAAAAGTCCAGTAAAAATTCCAGTAAAAGTTCTTATGTCATATGTCCAAAACCACAGAGTTCAGCTAAAGTTCATATAGAGACATGTAGTCAGTATCTATGGCCCAAGACAAAAGGATAAATAAGACAATATCTATTTATAAGGCTTCTTTCTTTGAGGTAACAAATAAGAAATGAGTTAAGTGTTTCCGTGTTATGCTGCCTTTCAGAATGTATAAGAATGTGTGCTTTGATGATGAAGGTTGTTCAGAACTTGCAATACTAGTCTTTGATTAGTTTTCTGAACCTGGCTGTCAATAAACTTCTCCTTGAATCCTGAGACGTCTAAGCCCTATCATTTTCTGCAACAATTATGGCGACCGTGGATGAGACTTAGAGCAATATTTCGCTGAGGATGGAATGGACTGACCAGTGCCCCATCGAGGCCGTCTCACCCAATCTTCAGGCGCCAATGCAGACTTTCTCTGGAAGTGGGCAGATGACCTCCCTCAGGCATCCGGTGGACCCCGCAGATCCAAGAACCTGACCAGGATCAGGACAAGTCAATAAATTACACCGGCTGAGAAAGGAAGACACCTGCAGGCAAGTATTGTGGGAATTGTAGACCCACTCGGTTAAGAGTGGAAGAGGGAGCCCGATCACGCCCCCCTGAGCATCCCTTCCTAACGGAACTGGCATATCCTAATGAGGCTCTAGAATTGTGTGGGTGGTTAAGCCACTGCAGTTCCTATTGGTGACCGTGAGTCTCCAGGGCCATAGGTCAGTGGAAAGTGTGTTAGAAGTAGAACATGGGAGGTGGAGAAAGCATTCCTCGAACACCTCTTCAATGCATGTTCATAAACTTTAAGAAAACTTTTAGTGGAGATTATGAAGATCCCCAGCCCAATCCCGGGTATTTGAAAAGATTCTGTGAGAATGAGTGGCCAACATGTAATAGCAGTTAGACTTATATACCGCTTCATAGGGCTTTCAGCCCTCTCTAAGCGGTTTACAGAGTCAGCATATCGCCCCCATAGTCTGGGTCCTCATTTCACCCAGCTCGGAAGGATGGAAGGCTGAGTCAACCTGGAGCTGGTGAGATTTGAACCGCTGAACTGCAGATAGCAGTCAGCTGAAGTGGCCTGCAGTACTGCACTCTAACCACTGCGCCACCTCGGCTCTGTAATGTAGGGTGGAAGCCTGAAGGCACTTTTAATCCAGACATCATTTCAAAAGTACATCGGATTGTAACAGATGCAAAAACCGGTGACCCAGATTAGTATCAGTATATTAACCAGTGCCAAATAGCAGTACAACAGAATCCTGACTAGCTTCGTAAATGTAGAATGGAAGTCATGAAGGTCTGTGTGGCTAGAATGAGAGGAAATATCAAATGCCAGGTCAAAAAGAGTCACTCCGAAAAGAAGACTATCCTAAAGATCGCACCCTATGAAAAGGAAAGCCCCCCTCCATATGCTCCCCTTTTTTATCATCCGAGGCAGCAACAAAATGCTAGCGGTGGTAATAATCAAGGGGCAGTAGGACAAAGTGACCAGAGGGAAAAACAAAAAGTGGAAAGTCTTTCTAGCAGACCCCCCTCTCCTGCAACGGACTTCTCCATTGCTGCCCGAACCAGAGGTCAGTTCTATGTCAGTTCTAGCCCCACTTCGCCAAGTGGATCAAAGAATTATAAATGGACAGGGACAGGCAGAAATTCAGTCTCTATTTCAATACATCCCATTCACCACTACAAATTGGAAACAACATTACAGACCATTGTCTGCTAAGCCTCAGGAGGTTATTGACTTGTTCAGGGTTATTATTAAAACCCATAATCCAACCTGGCAGGATTGGAACAGTTGATGACTACTCTCCTTAATGATGAAAAGAGAAAAATTAAGTAGTGCCATTGAAAAAATCCTAAAGCCCGCAGATGGAGGAAGCCTTCAGGCTGTGCTAAATTTACAGTTTCCAAGACAAGATCCACAATGGGATCCCTATGGAGACATGACTTCCCCCCGGGACTGTCAGGCACTAATTCTTAAGGGTTTAGAACAGGCTGCAAAACCTCCAGTGAAAAAGTCCAAGCCTTCTCTTGTAATCCAAAAACCGGACGAAAGTCCCAAAGCCTTTTTTTCCAAAGGCTGTTTGAAGCATATAAAACCTACACCCCAATCAATCCCCTGGATCCCAAAAATGCTCACATGCTAGCCATGGCTTTCATATCTCAGAGAGCCACGGACATTAAATGGAGGCTCCAGAGGCAAGAAGGGGCCTTAGGAATGAATATGAGCCAATTAATGGAAATTGCACGAAGGATCTTTGTGAATTGAAGGAAGGAAGAAAGATGACAGGATGCAACGTAAAGCTGAATTGCTGGCAGTTACGTTGTCAAATAATTCCAAAACTCAGGGCAGAGATAGATGTAAGTGGTGTAAGGAAGAAGGCCACTGGCTACAAGAATGTCCCAAGAGACTTGAAGTCAGAATAAGGGGACAAGGAAGTGGACAGAATAGAAGAATGGGACCTGGTCAATATGACTCAAAAGGTCAAGATTTATGATTCCCAGAGTGGAAAAAGTGGAAGAGGAATGAAGTCCCATGAATTCCAGGGCAAAAGCCGAAGTTGGCACCAAAAAGGAACAGAAGCTAAAAGCATGGCCACAATAGATGAGCGGTCTGAAGACTGAAGGGGACCAGGGTTTAGTCAAGCCCCCCGAACCATTGGTCTTAAGGAAGATAGGGGGCAATAATGTAACCCTTTTGGTAGACACAGGAGCGTCTAGATCCGTGATTACAAAACCCTTAGCTCCCTTTTCCAATAATGTATTAAATATCCAAGGGGTTGATGGTCTAATAAATCGTCGTCCCTGTATTAAAGCCCCTGAAATGTTCCCTAAATGGAAGAAATATAGAACACCAGTTCCTCTATATGCCTGAGTGTCCAGTTCCTCTTTTGGGTTGTGACATCCTATGCAAAATGGGAGCTACCCTATCCTTTGAGGAGAATAAGATGGACCTGATGATGAGGTACCTCCCCATCTGATGACACTTATGTTTGAGGAACCATGGAAATGGGTTCTTTGCCGTATAATAGGAGATTTCGGATTGTGGACAAAATATTCAACAAATAAGATTTGGTTTTGTGGATCGCCCAAAGCTGATATTGCCCTTCCTCAAAGTATGTATAACCCCCGCTTTCTCCCTGACTTGTTGATTCTTTAAGCTAAAAGAATTGTGTTAGGAGAAGTTTTGGGTGAGGGACAATTATGAGCTTTTTGTGGCTCTGGCTGTTATTGGCAAAGGGCATGCTAAGTGATAATGTCCTGAATATTAGTTCCCAATGTTGCAAAAATACCCGAGCAACCCCCCTTGCTCTTGAAGAAAGATCAGAGGATGTTAAAAATCCTGGAGAACAGGGTAAAATCAAGTCACAGGATATGGAACAGGTCTGCTCCCGCCAATGGCACATCATTTATGCTTGGGAAAGGAACCATAAGCCAATCCCAACACCTGACAATCCCTGTAAGAAAAGGGACAGAGCATAGGGAAAATGGGCCCCTGCAACAATTGAGAAAAGGGAGCTATATATTAAGAGTGCTGGAGTTAGGTCAAAGCTTAATCAATCAGTCTGACCGTCCTGGGTCAAAAATGCTGGTTGTGTTCATTTGCTGGACCTTCATCTTTTCATGCTGTTCCAGTTGAGCCACATCTTTGGGAAAAGACCAAGGCTACGATAGTCCTTGACAATGGAGGTAGATGGGGAATCAAAGCAGCAGAAGCCCAGCTGCAAAGTGTTTTGTATAATGCATTCAAAAGGCTGGGGATGAGCCATCTCCCCATCGTTGAACCCATAGCCACTGGTGTAGAAATTATAGGGTCACCCTCCTTGTGCATCAACCGTTATCAAGAACCTGGCATTCCTGTGGGGTCACTGTCAGAAGAACAGTACCCATCTGAAATGTATCTTGTCCCTAGGAAGACACTTGTGGACGTGAAATTAACTCGCAGCATGTCTCCCTCTGATCACAATTTCTTCCAAAGAAGGTCACTTTCTCACTTCCATCCCCACTCATTTTTAACCATTGGGAGGAGAATTTGACTACTGGAAGATGCCCAAGGCCATTTCAGCCACCCTAATTCCCCGTTTGGCTTTCAATTCAATCCACTACAGGATTTTGTGTTCACTTTGCCCCTGGAAACACCAGTTCCCACTATCTCTTTGAAGGTCCAGTCCTCAGGGATAAGCAAATGGACCCTAACCAAGAAGTTCCATTACAGCCCCTGACTGGTATGTTCCTAGCATGAACCTTACAGGTCTGGACTAATGAAAGAAACCTCCGAGCCCATGCCTTCTCCATGAACATAGGCGGATGTGTAGGAGAAAATGGAATTTTCTTTCTATGTGGAAAAAATGCCTATCTATGCTTTCCTTCCAACTAGACTGGTACATGCACCCTAATGCACCTCCTTTCTAAAATGGGGGTGCTAGGTGGACATGTCCCAGGCTCCCCCTGTACCTCTAATGGGACATGTCCAGAAAAGAGTGCCGCTCCTAATCCCACTGTTAGCAATCCTGGGAATAGGGATAGCAATTGGAATAGGTATGGGTGAAATTACCCACTCCATCACACAGTTTAGGCAGCTGTCAAAGAAATTCCAAGAAAGCCTGAACCAAATTGCTGGCACCCTGGTTGAGGTCCAAGATCAAATAGACTCCATGGCAGCAGTGGTTTTACAAAACCGACGTGCCATAGATCTCTTAACTGCTGAAAAAGGTGGGCTATGTGTATTCCTGGGAGAAGACTGCTGTTTCTATATGAATAGAACAGGTGCGGCCCGAGGGGTAGTCAAAGACTGCAAGGGACAGATGCATGGTTTTCTTGGCTACCGGGATCAGGTTGGATTAAACAAATGCTGTTTCTTCTACTATGTTTGATCGCAAGCCTAGCCTTTCTTCCTTGCATAGTTCCCCTATTCAAGCAACTTGTTATGAGGTCCATAAAGTAAATACGGGTTGAAAAGGAATTAGTTCTGATGGAAAGCTATTGACCGTAGTATTGCCCCACATCCCTATGATAAAGATGAAATTTCAGATAATGGCACGTGTGCTCAACTTGCATTCTTGGGAGTGGAGAAAGTGCCTCCAGAAGATAAGCCCTAAGAATTATTATATGTGTATTACTTGTTTCTTTTCTCTCTCACTGATGTGTATTCTGTATGCTTGTATTGTTAATCAAAAACTCTGTAATAGGCTAGACTCAATTGTAGTTATTAATAGAGTCTAGAAGGGAGGGTAAAGCAGGATAACAAACATGAATTAAAATATAAAAGCAAGACGTGGCAGAAGGGAAAGATAAAAGCCTGCTTGTAAGATGTGTACAAAAACAGGAAAATGTCATAAGCCCTAAATCATAAAAGTCCAGTAAAAGTTCCAGTAAAAGTTCTTATGTCAAATGTCCAAAATCACAGAGTTCAGCTAAAGTTTGTATAGAGACATGTAGTCAGTACCTCTGGCCCAAGACAAAAGGATAAGTAAGACAATATCTAGTTATACGGCTTCTTTCCTCAAGGTAACCAATAAGAAATGAGTTAAGTGTTTCCGTGTTATGCTGCCTTTGAGAATGTATAAGAATGCATGCTTCGATGATGAAGGTTGTTCAGAACTTGCAATACTAGCCTTTGACTAGTTTTATGAACCTGGCTGCCAATAAACTTCTCCTTGAATCCTGAGACATCTAAGCCCTGCAACAATTCCAATTTTAAGACCTAAATTGATTTAGGCATTAGATGTAACAGAGAGATTTGCATTGTATAACATTTAGCAAATCACCAAAAACCTTGCATTTGCTGGAGCAGAGGTTTCTCAAACTTTTGAATGGGGCAAAGAAAAATAATTGCTTTAGTTTATTCATAGTTTTAAAGGCTTCATGTGAGAAAAATATATTTAAAAAACCAGATGAAATCATGAGGCTTAATGCTAATAATGGTGAAGATCTAATCAAATCTCATCAAATGAAACAGTAAAGATAGCAGAAGTATTTGAGTTGAAGATCAAGTTGAAGAGCCACAAATTTTAATTTCAAAGGATATAGCAATTGTATTTTGTGAAATCTTATTACTAGTGTTACATTTAGAGAAGTTGGGCTTGATACCACATGATTCTTGAAAGTCAACAGAAGATTTGAAAGCGTGCAGCTCCCAATGAATAATAAATGAAGAAGATTACCAAAAAGAAAAGCACTATTCAGTTATCCTTTTATAATTTTGTAAGTCCAGTTGAACATTCTCCACATTACATTTTGACAGTTCCCTCTGCACCCATGTCATCAGATGACGTTGACCCCAATGCTGTAATCCTGTTTCTTCTCTTCCCTTATCTAGCAGTTAAGTCATTTGTCATTTGCCACCTTCAAGAATTGTTTATCTTGGCTTGAGATATTAGGATTAGTATTGAGGTTAGAATAGGCACTTGCTTAATACCCATTTACAAAAAAATAGCAGAGCTAGACAGCTTTTTGGATTTAATTTCAAAAATGTGTTTCAGAGCACTTGGGGGGACACAAATGTAATCTTGGAACTTCTCAAAGCAGTTAAATCATTTTTTCTTGAGAATCAAAAGCTACCATAGCACTTAGAAATATCAAAAACACTTTTGCAACAGCTCAGTGCTTAGATAAGGTATATACTGTATGTGTATACTTATGCAGTTCTCTTTTCTTAATTGTTTCATCTGGGATTAATGTTTTAATAGAATCAGAGAAAGAAAAGAACTTGCAATTGCCAAAAGTAAAATCATGTTCATTAATGAACTTTTTCATTCATTATGCAACTGCCAATTTTTTTTTTGCAAGGACAGCAGAGGAATGAAAATATTAGTTATATAGAAATGTTACCTTCAAATCTATTCTTGACGTTTATTCATTTATTGAACTGAGAATACTTCCTCTTTTAGTAAAAAGATACTGCCGCTGGCCTTAACTTCTTTAGTTCTCACTTCTCTTATGAGATATTTCAACCATTTCCAAATACTTCCAAAGCAGTCTTTATGCTGAATTTCTGTGGGGAGCACTACCACTTAGAATGAAGAACACTATAACTATGGATATATAGCCTCTGGGATGATAAGAGAGGGAGGAAGATTTCTTCTCCCTTTCAAAAACCTGCATTGAATCTCATATGTGAGCTGCAAGCAATTTCTGATGATAATATATTTGCTAAAGGCTCTCAGAGAGATGCAGCTGCTGTAAAGTTGGCAATGCCATCAGGAAGGCTCAGGTTGAAAAGCAGAAGCCTAAGCAATACAAGCTATAATATAAAATTTGGTTATCTTGGGGATCATCAACAACACCACATTGTAGAATTTAAATATTTAAACTAATAAAGGGCCAGACAAATGGTGTCTAGGATACTTACTTTGGGGAAATTACAGTATGGTTCATTGTGTGCAGATGTAAAATCAAGGTTATTATAAATCTTTTCTGATGCCTAAAGTAAAACAAAAGCTATTAATGTTACTCTAATGTTGGAAAAGTAGTAAATGTTTAAAACAAAACTCAGTATACTTATCAACATGTAAATAAAATTGCCTTAATGATATTGATGAGGCACCCTATTTCATACATTTTAGATTGCAGTTTTAAAATTCTGTTTAGTTTTCTCCCCAAAAACACAGAGTGCATATATCCTGTACTTGCATAGTGTTTGCTCACAAAGTTTAGTGTACTATACTTAAATATGTAGAAAATTAATATTGGAAAAAGATAGATCATAATTGCATTATCCACTTTTGAGGCATGTGACTGTCTTCTCAAAATATACTAAATCACAACCCCCCATTTCAAGAAAGCTCAGAACTCCAGATTCATTAGGACTGTATTTGGGAATATGTCCCACAAACAAATAGTGAGAAAATATAATGCCCAAAGACAGCTGCTGAATATTACTTCCATACTACTGATGTTGTAGCAGATAATTTTGTGTACTACGCTTAGGTCAGACCCTAGGTGGCATAGTTCTAGGTTGCCCAAGCCCAACATTTCAAGCCTGGTGGCATAAGGTATTTTGTTGCAAGCAGAGGAGTGGAGTACTGTTCTCATGAAATACCTCTGGGTAATGGCTCCTCTCCTAACTTGAGAAAGTAAAGACTCTTGAAACAAATTATTTCAAAAGGAACCTTTAATCAAGCAGGATGGAAACCATTAGAAGCAAAGCGGTATCTGAAAACCTTTAGGCCATGCAAATGGGATTAAGCTGATAGACCCCTCCCCTTTGTCCAAATGCAGATTCTGACCAATACACAAGTGTGAAGATGCTTCCTTAACTCTTCTGCCCTGGGAGTCAATAAAGCACAGGTTCCCATGGCTATCTCTAGTTAGACATCAAAGTTATATATCCCACATGGCTACCATAAACATCCCTTCAGAGATGTTGGGACCTTCAGTCTCCCGGTGACAGGAAACCAGTTGTAAAGTTATAAAACTCAGTTGTTTCAGATGTAGCTAATAATTTAACTCCAAGGCTCCCCTCCTCCCAATTGAATGGCAGTATCACTTTTAGGGATCTGACATCTGGACTTGTTCAATTGTTTTAATGTCCGATATACAGTGTGGATTCCAGACAGATGAGCTGTATTCAAGAATTAGCTCTAGAAAAGGTTTTGAATGTCCTAGTTTGCAGTACAATATTACTGGAGAAGACGCTTCACAAGATTAGTTTAACAACTCATAATGCCTTTTTGGCAATGCTGTTACAGTGAGCTATAGTGCTTAGATCACTTGATATGAATATTCCAAGGTCCTTACAATGTGGGAGTTGTCTATGAGGTCGTATCCGCCTAGCTTATATTTAGTGTTCTGATTTTTTTTGCCAATGTGTAAGACGGAGTATTTGTTGGTTGACATTTGGGGTTGCCAATTGTTTGACCATTCAGACACATAGTCATTTTGAAGGGCAACAGCACTGTTGGTGGTATTGAATAGTTTTATATCATCAGCAAATAGGACGCAGCTGCTATTGAGATGATTGCAAAGGGCATTTATGTATAGTATAAAGAGCGTGGTTTCTAAGACACTGCCTTGGGGAACACCGCTGTTAACTGGTGCAAGTTTTGATAGGCTCTTATTTTGACTATTTGTTGCCTGTTTGATAGGAGCACCGCTATACACTTATGTAAGGATCTGGAAATGCCGCAAGATTTTAGTTTTAACAGTAGTTTGTTGGGTACCATTGAATCATGTCCTGTTCAAATATCAAATGTCCAATTTGAATTAATTCAGGATTGACTTGCAGTTCTAATATTTAAATAAAGCATTTTACAAATGTTTAAAAACTAGCATATGGCTCAGTTGCTGTTATATCACAATATCAATATGCTGTTATATCACAATATCAATATGCTGTCATATTGATATGAAAAAAATAAATAAAAATACAAGCCCTAAATATTTGGATAAAATTTCTATGGACCCAAATATTCCAGAAATAGAACATTTTAGATTCAACTTGGCAAAATGTATCTGTAGAAATTAGATAAACCAATCCATTTCTAAACTATTTTACCAAAAACATATCACTGAAATTAGCTACAGAATTATATTTCCAAAGTGTAGTATGTGTTTGTACGTGTGTGTTTGTATGTATGTGTGTGTGTGTGTGTGTGTATGTACACACACACACACACACACACACACAAAGAGAGGCAATAATGTACACAGTTTTGGTTGTGTGTATGTGTATGTTTCATTAGTGTAATGCTGTAATGAATAGAAAACTTGCGCTTATATTTTGCAACTGTATGAATTCATAATGTAAATGTAGTAATAAATATTAATGGAACACTGCTCAACCTAACAATTAAAATGTCAGATTAAATATATTTGATGTAGTGTATTTCATAAATGTATTGATAATTTGCTATATAATCTATCTAGTATGTTGAGCAATTTTGCCTGGAATGAAATGATAGCATTCAGTTTTAGGTTCAGAACATCATAGAGATCAGGTTTATTGCTTTGTTTTAAAACGGAGATAACTGTGATTGCTTCCCATTATTTTCCTACAATGTGGATATCTTTACAATTTACTTGGACTAAAGAAAACTGACCTCCTTTCCTAAACCACTAGGAAGCACCTTTGATATTGCTTTATATTATGTGAAAGGAAATGGTTTAGAAATATAGTTAATAATAAATGAATCCAATATTCATTTGGAAAGGGAAATACACTTTATACATTATGTTACTACAGTTCTCTTGAGATGTAAGTGATTGTATTTGATTTGATTCATTTATAGTCTATTCTGCAAATGTAGTAGAATGGGATGTATGTGAATGATTTCAATAAACAACAATAAGGTCTACAGAAAAATACAAATCCAATAGCACTAGAAATACTACTTAGACTTTTATACTGCTTCACAGTGCTTTACAGCCCACTCTAAGCGGTTTACAGAGTCAGCATATTTCACCCAACAATCTGGTCCTCGTTTTACTGACCTCGGAAAGATAGACAGCTATGTCAACCTTGAGCCTGGTGAGATTTGAACTGCCAAATTGCAGGCAACCGGCAGTCAGCAGAAGTAGCTGCAGTACTACATTCTAACCACTGCGCCAGCGTAGCTCTTTATGCCAAAGGATGTTTCTGATGATACATCTGTTTTGCTTGCTAGGTCTCTCTCTGTCTCTCTGTCTGTTTCTTTCTCTGTCTCACTCTCTTTCTCTTCTCTTTTCTATAGAGAGCTGTTGCAGATACATGAATTTCATATTTTAAAAACTCAAAGCCTTTTCAGTAATTTAATCCACGCTAATGTTAATATTAAGACATTTAAAACTCTAATATTCTTTCTCCACACAGAAGACAATTTCTATTTTTACCATAATCAATGTTGCTCGTAGGAGTGCTGTTGTGGATTTTCTTTAAACTGGCCTGAATTGTCAACTGACATTTTTCTGAATAAGATGTTACAAGACCATGATAATTTCTATGATTGTAACATCATTTATTTTTACTATATAATACTCTTATATGACATTGGTTTTGAAAAGTGTTAGATTTTATAATAGATGTTTGATTCAGAATATAGTTCACTAGGGTTTATTCAGTCATTTATTCATTTCTTATTCTTTGTGAGCCAATAGACATTATTTTATTCTCATTACCACTTCTTCAGTTCTTGTAAATGCACAAATTTTATTGTCAGTGTTAGTATCTATCCACCTTATATTCTGTGATTATTTAATTTTTACAGATATCAGAATAGTCTTGCTTTTGCATTTTATATCATCAATATTAAACTTTACCTTCATTTTTATTGTGTCAGTAAGTTATCTGGTTTTACTTCATCTAGTATTTGTTTTTCTGTGGACCATGTTATCCTTGGTAACATTCTCCAGCACCACAACTGAAAGATATATTTTTGTTAAATCATCTTTATACTGAATATTTTAAAAAGAATATAAACCATAAAGAAAGCTAAATTGCATATAAAACATGAAAATATTCGTGACCCATCAAAAGGCTGAACGACAAAACCACGCCCGACTAAACCACGTCACTGACGTCATCAACGCGGCGACAACAGCCAGCGTGGAGAAAGAAGGGCACTTTAAATAGCGCGTTGAAAGAAAGCCAATTCAACTTAAGGTAAGGGTTAGGTTTAGGGTTAGGTTTAGGGTTAGGGTTAGGTTAAGGGTTAGGGTTAGGTTTAGGGTTAGGTTAAGGGTTAGGTTAAGGGTTAGGGTTAGGTTTAGGGTTAGGTTAAGGGTTAGGATTAGGTTTAGGGTTAGGTTAAGGGTTAGGATTAGGTTTAGGGTTAGGTTTAGGGTTAGGTTTAGGTTTAGGGGTTAAGTTTAGGTTTAGAGTTTACAGCGTGCTTCTGTCTCCACGCTGTTGTCGCCCTGTTGATGACGTCAGCGACGCAGTTTAGTCGGGCGCGGTTTTGTCGTTCGCCCTTTTGTCAGTGAACCAAAATATTATATCAATTAATATGATAAGATACAAGTGCATGCACCCTCAAGTTATAACTACAACTGGCACTGGAAATTCTATTGTAAGTTGCTGCAATTCTACATTGAGAACTACCTGTAAATAAAAATGGAGTCTAAAATATCATGGAAATTACAGTTTGGGGTGTGGTACAAAACTATGTACTATAGTCCAAATATAGTTGCCATGTTTAATATTTCTTATGGTCATGCTTTCTAATGGTCACAACCATATCTTATGATAAAAAATCTGAATAATATGTACCTTTATTGTCAGTGTAATATATCAAAATTTTGTGATTCTGTGTATATATGGCATAGTCTTTCTTCCCAGTAATAGACATCTCTTTAACACATTTGTTATAGTCACTATTCCTATGAAATTTCAGTCTGTTATTATTTCAGATTATTTTCTAATTATTTGCATTGGACTAACATCAGATTGCTGATGATATACTGTAATCTTAAGGTTTGCTTCTTTTTAATGAGCTATCCAACTTTTGCACTATATTTTTCATCTTTTTTTAAAAAAATCTTTAATTAAAGCTTGGTGAAAAATCAACAATTTCAAATATGCTGATGATATAACTTTAAGCTGATAAATTGTATCATCAGCATACCTGAAGGTGTTAATATTTCACCAAGAAATTTTAATTCTGCTTTTAATTTCTTCTAATCCAGCATTTTTCATGATTTATTGTGAATATAAGTTAAATACATAGGTATTATTATGTTTCACTAGCATACTTATTTAGTTCTGAACCAGTGATTTGCTCAATACAGTATTGATTTTTGGCTATCATACAAATATTCCATTGCTTTTTATTCTGCATTGTAAAATGACTGTTCATGTTATCCACATTTTCAACATTGATTAAAAGTACCTTTATGCATCTTGGATAATTCCTCTGATGTCATATATAAATCATTTTATATAAATGATCTCTTAAATTGTAATACAATGTGAATCCTTTTAACCACATTCTCTCCCTTTGGTCTATCTGTATATTATAACCAACATTCTTAGCCCATTTTATCATGCATTCTTCCTTGGTCATCTTCTGTTTCAAATCTCAGCAAAAGTTTATACATTTTAGTAATCACATGCTTCATCATTTGTACACAGTTTAATTTCTAACTCTGTTTTGTATTTTACAATTCCAATCACTTTACCTATTTAAATCTCTCTCTTCCTTGATCACATGAAAAGCAATGAAAATTAAATCCTCCATAGCCATTTGTTCTCTCAACTTCATTTTAACTTCCCATGTTCCTATACTAACAAATCTTCCTATGTTAACCATTTATTTTCCTGCTGTTTCCTGCCCATAAAGGCTGCTTGTGCTGAAACCAATAAAGGTATTTTGGGCTAATGTCTGAATTTATATCTATTCCATTTCCTTAGCATAATGCACATAACATAATGATTTTAAAGTCCATACCAAATATACCACTAAAACTCCATTTTGTATTTTTTTAAAAATGATTTTTATGTGTAATGCTGGTCTGTAACCATAATAAAAAAAATACTAATTACTGCTACTGCTACTAAAACTCTCATTATTATGATCTCAGAGCCGTGGTGGTGCAGTGGTTAGAATGCAGTACTGCAGTCTACTTCTGCTGACTGCTGGCTGCCAGCACTTCCTACAGTTCAATTTTCACCCACTCAAGAGTGACTCAGCCTTCCATCCTTCCAAGGTCAGTAAACTTAGGACCCAGATTATTGGAGTCCTGCCTCTGAACTGCTTACAGAGAGCTGTAAAGTGGAGTAGCCAACATGGATTCTAAACTATTCTGAGTTAAAAACAGCAATATAACATCAATAAAACAAATATAGGTGGTCTTAATTCAACAGCCATTTGTTCAGCAACTTTGAATTTACAGTGCTAAATAAATAATAATTTATTATTATCTGAATATCATACTTACCACCAACACAGCACACCTGCAGTCATGTGATCACAATATGCAATCTTCCTTGTTCAGATGACCATAAGCAAATCAATGGGGAAATTATGAGGATGTCAAAAATCACAACTGTGTGAGATCCTCGCTTAATGACTCATATGATTAACAACAGCAACCAGGACTGCTAGAATTGTAGTACCTTGGGGTTTTTCAAAACACACATACACTCACACACTGTATCTATATCTCTATCTCTATCTCTATATCTGTCTGTCTGTCTGTCTATCTATCATCTATCTATCTGTCTGTCTGTCTGTCTGTCTGTCTGTCTGTCTGTATATCAGTACTAAAGATTACATGTTAAAACTGAACTAAAGCTACCCAAAGACTATTTAGAAAAACCAAAATCTCTAAGAAGGAAAATATATATTTTTTTCCATCAACACATTGATTACAACTATGTTGAATTGGATACCATAGATAGCACTGAATATTTTGGAGGTTTGCCAAATGCAAAAGTATTTTGGGATCAAGGACATGGAATTCAGTAGCTGAAAGAGCATCTGATTGAACCACATTGTCCAATATTGAAAAGGGTCCTCGGTGCTGTATAGTTTTACACTATAAATTCAGGTTAGACTTATCTTGCTTAGCTCAGACACACACAAAAGCAGGGAGCTGTTCACAAAAGAGCTGTATTATGTCACCTCTTTGTTAAGCACCTTCCAATGTCATTGAATGTGACATTCTGTCATTTAACATGAATTAAAGAGAGAAGAAGATTGAATGGTGCAAATAAAAAATGGAATGAAGCGATAGAAAAGAAAAGCTATGTGGTAACTGTTATCTTACTAAAACAGTTTTGAAAACTTCTTTGGTGTTTGAAGAGGTGTGTGTAAGGTGTTTAGACCAATGTGTTAAATTTGAAATTGCTATATTCATGCTTTATATAGCTATCTTGCCCACATCACACTTACATGTTTAATACACTACAACATAATCTGAATCAATCTAATCTAAAACAATATATCGATAGAAATCCACAAACCTGGAGAACAAATGATCAAAATGGAATAAATCTTGTGAAATATATATTCAGAATAACAATAAAATAAACTGGTCATTATTATTACCTACTGTCCTAAGTGTTAATAATCATTTCATGGGTCTTGTCAAGGATATCTGAAAACTGTTTATTAGAGAGAATCCTCTTATGTGATGCCCTTCTCTCTCTTACATATCAGAATTTAATACTTCTGTGTTAATTAAGGTCAGAGATGCTATGCAGTGACAGTTACAAAAATGAAAGTATCCTTGAAGACCAATAAAGGAGTAAAGGGGGAAAAAGGATTTCAAACTGCCTCTATCTAGCTCAAAGGAAGATAAGAGAAAGAAAAGGGAAAACATAGTCAGGTTTTCACGATTCTATTATCACCAATACCTAAAAGACATAGTTACAGTCAAAATTCTGGAGTCCATTTTCTATTGCAGACTACCTTGAAGGGCTGGTATCACCATTCCCTGTAATAAGAATGGAGAAATCATGGTTCAATCTTAATTTAAAACCCTGAGACTGAAATCCAAATAAGAGCTTTGTTAATTAAGACAGACTAAATCATGCTGTGCTGAAAGAGAGAAATAAAAGATAAGATAGGAGTATTTGGACACCAGCTAATTTGTTGTTGTTAAATCTGAATCTACACTTTACTTCTTTTGCTACATTCCAGTTACCTTATTTGTGGAAAATGAAAGGATTTATATATGGACATTTCTATTACTATGTTAGCTATGTGTGCAGACTTTTACATAAACATTATTTTATGTATCTTGATATAGAAGTGACCTATGGCATAAAATTAATCCTCAGTTTCAATAGATTGTGCATGTCTAAGTTCTTCATAATTAGTCCCTGCTCACAAATATTCAGGGGACGATTACTATTCTTTCACTTTATTAGCTTCCTTGACTTTTCTACCTTAGTTAAATTTCAAATCTACATTTGTTGAAACAGCTGGATAATTCAGCTTCCTATTGCTAGATACTTGTCTTCTAGAGACATAGTGAATCATGGAGATAACATTCTCAAAGTGTAATTTTAGGTTAATTGTAATGAAAATAAACAGTCTCCCCCCCTCACTCCCTGTTTTTATCCAAATCATTAGTCAAACATTATTACTGTACTAATGATCATAAAATTCAAAGGTAATAAATATGATCTATCACCACTAATTTTTATATGACTATAAAGAATGACCTGGTTGATATATTTAGGCACTTCAATTTTCAATAATTCTTGAATGAACAATGATTAATCATAATCAAGAAAATGAAGGTATAATTATAATATTCTGATGAATAAGTGGTGAAAGTTTTGTTATAGTAAATTTAAATTTGGAATATTTTACTCAGCAATACATTTAAGTGCTGCCTTAAAATATGTTATATTAAAATTATGAGATAAAGATGACTAAGAAAGCTAAATACAGATCATTAATGACTTGATAAGAATAATATTTTAATATTTTGGCTAAATTCAGGAGCTTTTTAAATAAATATCTGAAGATATAAAATAACTTTTAACTAATAAAGATTCTGTTTATTATAAAATTATAATCATGATGCATTTTACTTCCATATCTGAAAATGTTTCTCTATGAATTAGTATCAGAACAACATTAAGATTCATCACTCCAGTATATGTTTCTTTCTATGTCATAATTTCAGATATTTTAGGGTTGTGAATCGCAACATGTTATGTTAGGAAGAGAAAAGGTGTCAGAGTGTGCATCATGTGACTATGTGAGACAACCCAGGAGCAAATACAGTAAACAGATGTTTGTATTTAAATAGTAGCTGTATCTACAAAGAATATATACACACACGTAGTTTTGTCAGACCTCAACAAACAGCAATCAGCAATTATAGCACTGACGCTCAAATGGAGACAGAGAGATATGCCCCAACAGGTCATCTTCTTATTGCAGGCTCTTAAAGTGATATCAGGCCAAAAACCTTGCTGATTCATTCCCAGCATTACATCATCATAGCAGCTAGTCAGCTCTTAAATCATTACTCTGATTTTATAATAAGGGAGTCAACATAATCATTAAGTGAACATCATGACTTATGATTTTACATCAGCATTCTCCACAGTGGTGGATTTCAAAATTTTTAGGACCTATTCTGTAGGTGTGGCCTGTTTCATGGGAGTGGCTTGGTAGTCATGTGGTCATGTGGGAGTGGCCTGGTAGTCATGTGATCGTGTGGGAGTGGCCAAGTCACTGAATTCTTTGCCCCAATGAATGATCTACAAAAAGAAGGTATAAAAAAGGAAATTTATTATTTTGTGCACTTACTACTTAAATAAGATTAAAATAAGTACACAATACAATAAAAGAGCTACTTACAGAAGGAAGATGCCTGGTCTTCTACATCACTGACTACACTTGCTCCAGTGAATGGGCTGCACGAAGAAGAGATACAGAAATGAAGTCTTCAATTTGCATGTTCTGCATTAGGATGAAACAAGCACACACAATAATAGAAAAGGAAGATGACTGTCTTGTGTGTCTTCAACATCACTGACTGACCACCTTGCTCCAATGAATGGCCTGCACAAAGAAGAGACACAGAAATGAACTCTTCAATTGCATGCACTGGATTAGGATGAAACAAGCACACAAAACAATAAAACTGCTACTTGCAGAGGGAAGATGACTGCCTTGCCAGTCTTCTGCACCACCACCTCACCACCTTGCTCCAATAACCTGCACAAAGAAGAGACAAAGAAAGGAAGACTTTAATTGTATGCACTTACACCTTACATAAGAATAACACAATGAAAGAGATACACTCAAGTACTTACTTGTGTTGTTGGTTTTCTGGTTGAAGATATTTCCAGACTGTTCTTAGGTTTCCAGACTCCTCAGTTGCACTTTTCTTGGTCTTTATTCGTGGATCATCATCCATGTGATGGTGTGCTCTGAGACACTTTTTCACTGCACGAATTGAGTCTCTCTCAACAAGCATGCCAAGAACACTTATCATCATCAGATTACTTATATTTGGAACACTTAGGTGGGTTTTCTGCTCTGAACATATGAGGTTCATTTTTGAGAACCCCCTTTCTGCCTCTGCTGAACTAACAGCAATTGTGCTGACAATATCTCTAGCTTTTCTGATACCGCCAAGAATTTTGTAGTTGTTTGGATTTTTTAGCACATTTTCCAAAAAAATCTCTAGTCATTCAAATTAATTTCATAATTTTAAAAATTGCCAAATTCAATCAATGCTGCCTCTGCTTCTTCCCACGGAAGGACTACAACTTCAATGTTCCAGTAATCGAGCGCCAAGTATGTGATACAGTGTAACTTGTTTGTGGCTGGCAATTGGCTACCTGTTTTTAGATGGTCACAATCCATCAGCCTTTTATTCAAATTGGTGATGATTCTTGACAAAAGCTTTTCACAAGGAAGGGCAACAAATCGTTGATTTGGAGCTAATTTTATGTTTTTGAAGGCTTGTGTAGCTAGCATTGCATCAAGAGTTTTTTTTTCATATGGGCCCTTTCCCAGAGATAATATTTTATTCCCTGAACTTGCCCAGAGCCGTGGCAGGCTGCTCCAACTGGCTTCTCGCCACCCAGTCCCCCCCCAGGGACCTTGCGAAGCAGTTCATGAGGCCCAGGGCTCGCATAGATCATAGGCCATTTGGCATAGGGTCCTGCCATGGCCGCCCACCCCTCACCTACTTGTGGCCACACAGTGTATGTGAGGCCGAGGACCTCGTGAATGCCTTCACAAGGACCCGAGTTCATGTAGATCATAGGCCACTCAGCGTAGGCTCCTGCTACAGCTGCCCCTCTCCAACTTGCGGCCACACGGTGTACGTGAGGCTGGGGACCTCACAAAGGTGTTCACGAGGCCCCAGGCTCACATAGATCATAGGCCACTTGGCGTAGGCTCCCGCTGCAGCTGCCCACTACCCACCTACTTGCAGCCACATGGTGTACGTGAGGTTGGGGACTATTGTGCTGTTTTCATGCACTTTGCTTCAGAGTTTCCTGGAATTTCTTGCTTTCAGTTCATTCCTAGTAAAAGTACTTTTCTCTAAATCTATGGAGCTGAGGATTTTTCCTTCTTAGAAAATGAACAGAGGCAGTCTTGACAGTTGTAAATGTGTGCTGGTTGCAAAGTGTGCGAATGGTGATCACATGACCGTGGGATGCTGTGACAGTCAGAAATGCAGAATTTGTCACAAAACCTGGTTTTTTAAATACTATTATAAATATCAAATGGTCACTGAATGAGGTGCTCAGTAAGCAAAGTCTACTTGTATTGGAATACATGTTTCGAGTGTATTTTGTATTGCAACAACTATAGAATTATTTAGCCAGTAGATGGCTTTGTTTAGTTTGCATCAATGGTTATAATCTATGATTTTTTATGTTCTGGGAAGATTTTCCTGTGACAGTTAGAAACTGTTAAGCAGCAAGTCTTATTGTGATTATACATACTTTATTTTGATCTGTGAATTTTTAAGAAGAGATTGGACAATCATTGAAATGGTATAGGTGGCATGCAGAACCATATTTAATGCCAGGCCAGCTATCAGCTCTGCTGTGTCTATGCATGCCATCAGGCTGATTTTTCGCCCTTCCAAAAGTCCATGAGAGGCCGTTTTTGCCCTTCCTTGCCTTTGGTGAAAAAATGTCCGCAACAGGCCAACTGGTTGGCCTGTTGGGGCCATTTATGCCCTCCCCAGGCTTCAGGAAATCCTC
Source organism: Thamnophis sirtalis (assembly GCF_051295495.1). Classification (NCBI taxonomy): domain Eukaryota; kingdom Metazoa; phylum Chordata; class Lepidosauria; order Squamata; family Natricidae; genus Thamnophis; species Thamnophis sirtalis. The sequence continues at coordinate 49,033,340 of NW_028261390.1, forward strand.
CGGAAGCTGGGGAGGATGAAAAATGCCCTCAATGGGAACTTCCTGTTGGCCTGTTGGTGCCAGTTTTTGCCCTACCCAGCATCCAGAGGCTTTCCTGAAGCCTGGGGAGAGTAAAAAATGGGCCCAACTGGAAGTTCAGAAATGATTCATTTCCAGCTTCTAGAGAGCCTTCGGGCAGCATGGGAAAGCCTCTGGAGCTTGGGAAGGGGTGATGCATGCATGCACAGGTGGGCGGGGGGATTGAGTGCACAATTTTGGCATGCCATAAAAAAGGGTTCACCATCACTGGTACAGGGCCATGAAGCTGAAACCTATGACATGTGTGCCAGAAGTGGCACACAGAGCCATCTCTCCAGGCATTTGAGCTGTCATCTGTTGCTTTTCCAGGTTCAGATGTACACACTGGCCAGCTGGGCTTCATGTGCATGCGAGCACCAGAAACCAGAAGGGAGCTCCTTGGCATGCACATGCATACTGGAAAACCGCTCTTCTGGTTTCCAGCACTCCCACACATACACATGCCAGGAAGCTGCTTTTTCAGTTTCTGGTGCTTCCCCGCCCGTGCATGCATGCTCTCGTTTTGACACTCCATGCAAAAAGTTTCTCCAACACTGGTATAGGCTTTCGTGCCTAAGCAGGGGTTTGGACTAGAAAACTTCCAAGGTCCCTTCCAACTCTGCTGTACTGTGCTCTTCCCTTCCCTTCCATTTCACTCCACTTTCCACTCCATCTGTATGGTTATGTAACCATTCTCTGCTACCAATTTGTACAGTAATATAATAATCCTCTGCTACTTTTCTATAAAATAAAACAGAATTTCTAACAGATTAAGGGCCCAATACCCAGAGTTTAAACCAGAAACGAACCTAGTATAAACCACTATAAACCTAGTATAAACCCAAATTAAAGGAAAAATATAAAGTTCAGCACAGAACAGAGTAGCCCAGTCATAGACAGGTACAGCATATAATTGCAAGATACAGCAATAGAAAGAAGATGGTAACAGAATAAATAAACAAAAGAAGATGGCCAATAACAAAGCTGAAACAACGTTTTCATTTGCAAATCTAACAAACCAGAACTACCAGTCTTGGAAATTCAAGATGAAAATGCTGCTAATAAGGGAAGGTATGTGGAAATGTATAAATGAAATTAAGCCAGAACACCCTTCAGATGAGTGGATGGAGAAAGCTCACAGCACAATCTCTCTTAGCATAGAAGATGATCAAATCATACATATACGTAAATGTGAAACTGCTGAAGAAATGTGGGAAGGATTGTATTTGTTTAATAAACTATACCAAACCAAGCTGATAAAAGGCAAGATATGTAGAATTTCATAAGGCACATTTTGGAAATGGTAGGCCACAAAAGGTTTCAGTCAGGAGATAAACAAGAAGCAATAAAGGCATCCCAGTCAATTTTCATCCCATAATATCGCACATGTTCATTCATTCAACCCAGTCCTATGTTGCTTGTAAAGCATTAAAACCCAGACATGGGAAGGAGAATACAAAAGAGACTGCATCTGCTGCCCTGGTCCTCCCATCCAGCCAGAGCTGGAACCAGAGCCAGAACTCCAGCAGCTCCAATGCCAGCTTTTGGGAGAGCCAAGGCTGAAGCCACAGCAGTAGCTCTGTGGATAACCAGTACAGCAAGAAGAAGAGGAAGAAAAAGGACAAGAAGAATCATAAGAAACAGGAAACAGAACTAAGATTATAAATGGGACTATTATAAGGAGACGTTGTTGAGTGGGTGTGTGTGAATTTATGTTTATATCTATGGGATTTTTTCATGTTCTGAAGAGAGTTTCCTTTAACAGTTAGAAACTGTTAAGCAGTAAGACTCACGGTGCCTGTACATGTTAGACCTTATTTTGATCTATATGGCTATGTAACCATCTCTGCTACCGATCTGTATGGCAATATAATAATCCTCTGCTACCATTTATATAGAATAACACAGAATTTTTAACAACCTGTATTAATTCTAAATTGCTCAGTACACATTCTAAAGTAGTATCTGCCAAAAATGCAACACAGTAACTAGGTTCCTATCAATTTGTCTTTGTTGCATCAATGCAATATAAAAAAATCTCAGTTCTGAGCCACTAAAACAGTGTCTTAAACTGAAGCAATAGTTAGCCTACATTTTGTTTGCAGAGATGTCCAGCATCATGTAAGTTAAAGATTTTGTGTTTCAAGTAATGGACAGGATTGCTACTACATATAGACATTAGAAAATGTAAACATTGCTATTAGATATTGGCACTAGAAAATGTAAAATTTACATGAAAAGGAGTGGGGATACTGAATAAAAGTGACCCTATATTTCATTTCAGTCAGAGATGTGTTAATAAATAACATTTTTTCAGCTTCGGAGTTTTACATGATGAATCATACAGATACTTCAGCACTTTCCCTAGCACCTTTTCTAACATTTATCTGTTGCCAGATATATGGCAATGATGGATCTAGATAGATTTTACATTGATGCTATATTTATTCATTCCTCTACTAGTTGGTAGTATTATAGGTTGGGTAATTTATTATAGCTACAAGGAATCTTCATTGTGATGAGGAATATTTGACTGAAAATGAATTTAACTTATTTTTTCCTCAATTTTTATTGTATTCCTACAAATGGATTTCTTCAGTGTCTGACTTCCTGAGACATCAAGAATTTTCTGAAGACAGCAATGAAGATTTTCTGAATCAGTGGCTATTTATCAAAAGAACAGACACCATTTCTCCTATATGTTACAGATAACATTTTATTATTTAATCTTTTTATTTTCATTAACTTTCTTTAAACATAGACATTTTATATATGTCATCTTACTTATGGACTGGATCATAAATTTATTTCTGGCATCTTTATAACCCTTGAAAAAGCAAAGTTGAAGAGTGCTGTGAGGCAGATCTAATTGGTTGAAACACTTTAAAAATGTGATGCAGTGTGATTTAATCAGACCGTGGCACTAATGCATTTAAGCACTCTGTCCACTAGAAAATTATATGAACTTTTATGGAGTTCTAAGTGCCTGTTTATGGCTCGGTACAAGAAGGTCTTTTTGCAACCTACATATTGCAACCCTTTTGGTTGAGGTTAGAGCATAAACAAACTCAACTGAGCTGTGAAATGTATCTGATGGCTAAGAAATAAAGCCAGACTTCACAAAATGTATTGCGTGTGCATTTATACATACACCTAAATAACTGAAATGTTGCCAACCCCCCCCCCAAAAAAAACCATGCAGGGAGTAGTCCAGGAAGAATCAGGAGTCAACAGTGAGTCGAGGAAGAGGAGGAATACTAGGAGGAGGAGGATGGGGAAGAATGGACTGTATTCTATTCCATAGTTAGAAGGGTATTGGGCATTTGCCTAGAATAGTAATGACTGGAAGGAATAAAATATTATCTCCAGTGTTCCATAATCTAAGCTTTCAAAATAAACTATTTCTCAAAAAGAGATCCAGAGCTGTCTTAATAATGTTATTTTTTTATTTAGATTATTGTTAGGAATTTTTTTGTCATAACAAAATACAAAGATTAACTTTGTTGCCAGAATCTTATGTATCCAAATATCAGGACGTCAGATGCAATACCAAATTCTCTAATAAATATACTAATAAATAGAATAGAATTCTTTATTGGCCAAGTGTGATCTCCAGTGCATAAGCTCTCAGTGTACATAGAAGCAAAAAGGGATAAATCATGATTATAATAATCATAAAATATATTCATCATAAATCATAAAATACAACATTTAGTGATAGTCATAGGATACTAAATAAGCAATCAACATAAATCATACTAGGATACTAAACAAAACAATATAAATTGTAAGATACAAGCAACAAAGTTATAATAAGATAAGGAAATAAGTAATAGTAAATATGAGAAGGGTAATAAAGTACAGTCCTACTAGGTAGTTTGACAGTGTTGTGAGAATTAGTAGTATAGCAGACTATACTGCTATGGCATGGGAGAAAAATCACCCTTGTATCTCGTTGTTTTGGTATGCAATGCCTATAGCAGTGATGGCTAACCATTTTGTCGAGGTGTGTGCCAAAAGCAAGGGGAGCATGGGGGGGTCACGTGCATGCATACCCACATCCATAATGCAATGCATGCCCCCCACATGCATATGCATACAACCCCTTCCACGTGCATGCATGAAGGCCTCATGGGAGCCTCCGGACTTCCAGGAGGTGCGTTGGACCATTTTTTGCCCTACACAGGCTTCAGGAAAGCCTTCTGAAGCCTGGGGAGGATGAAGAACAGCCCAACATGCAAACCATAAATTCAGGAACAGACTTCTGGGTTGCCCTTGGACCATTTTTCTCCTTCTGGAGGCTTCAGGAGGTTTACCAGAAGGTTCCAGAGGGCAAAAAACAGCCCAACAGTCTGTTTCCAGGTTTGCGCATTGTACAGTTCTTCGTCCTCTGAAGGCTTCACGCGACTTCCCTGAAGCCTCCGGAGAGTGAAAAAGAGCCCAAAGCGTCTCCAGGAAGTCTGTTCCCAAACTTCCAGTTTGCGCATTGGGTGGTTTTTCTCCTTTTCTGTGGGCTTCCTCTTTGGCATGATGTAGATGTTTGACGTTAACTGTAAACCAAGTAATACATAGTAATAACAATGTATTTGCAGGTTTTTGGTCAGCACACATAGGTCTTCACAAAAACAAATATATGATGTTATAGTATCTAGAGTTCATCCAATTCTGCAGAATATCTTCAAAATCATTCTAATATGTGCAATCAAGGCAGGTCTGTAGCTTTAATTTTACCTACTCAGTCCAAGACTTCACTGATTTAATTATTGGTTTTATGGTTTTAACCTTTGTCTATAAACAGGTATAAGGTGAATCATACAATGATCAGAATTTTCCATAGCTGCTCATGATAAAGACCAATATACATTTTTAAATATTGTATAGCAGTGATCTAAAGTGGTCTAAAGTTTGTAATATGTTGTTTATGCAAGCTTGTGGAGGAATATACATTGAATTAGGAAAACTCTTGTGGAGAATAAAACAATTTCTAATTGATAGTTAATGTCTCTAAGTCCACATCATAGAATTTCTTTAGTGTAGTTACATTTTTACACCATCAATTGTTGAAATAAAAGCAAAGACCCCTCCCTTCTTTTTACTGATGTTTCTGCATTTCTGAATCTCCTCTGCATTTGCAAAGATGGGGAAGGATGTAGTCACAGAAAGCTGCCCATTAAAAAAATGTTGCTTGATGCCTAACAGTTGGTCTCTTGAATATGAAATAATATATAATATAATACAGGTGAAATAAAGCAGAGGTGAAAACTTATACAATAAAATTAAAATATTACTGAGCAGACCAGCCCCTTGGAATGATACTATATTTTGAAGGTGAAGTTACAAGTTGCATTGATAAACCTTCAGGATTATTTAAAAAAAAACCAAGCTTTATTTCATACTGTAAATGACTTGTTTTCTTTTGACCATCCATAACAACATTTTAATAGTGGAATTTTAAGGCAGGAGAGGATATGGGCAATTGGTGTCAGATCAACTAACTCATTCATCTTAAAAAGCAATGCTATAAATTGGATCCATGGGACAAGACATGCTATGTTATGGATGATATTTAATGTCTCTCTACATAAATTATCAGACTGACACAATGAACTGATTTCAAGAAAACAAAACTATTAGCATGTGGAAGGGATTAAAATACTTTTGTAATATTCTGGGTCGGATCTATGTCTCAACAGGCTAAGATTATAGCCAACTGAGCACTCTCCATAGATTTTCAAATAGGGAAAGATATCAGACAAGGATATCCACTTTCTTCCCTATTATTTATCATTAGAAATTTTGGGAGAGAAAATTTGATCCAACAAACAAATAGATGGTCTCCAAATCTGTAGGGAGGAATTTAAGTGTTATTCAGATGATGTAGTACTAACCATTAACACAAGATGCAATAAGACCGTTGATAAAAGTTATTCAAGGCTTTGGAGAATTCTGTGGATAGAAAATCAATGCTCAAAAAACAAAAATAATTACAAGATACTTAATGGAAGAGGATGTAGGGTTTCTGCATAAGAAATCTAGTTGTCAGGTAATAGAGTCAGTGAAATATCTTGGCTTATATTTGACAGGCAAAAATCAAGAAATATGTTATGACCATATTATTGATAGCTGGAGGGAAAGAGCTTTATTTATAACAGCAAAAGGGTGGCTTCGTGCTGATGCTGCAAGAGATCATAAACTGGTCGTGTTCAAATTCCAAATCAAGTTAAAGCAGAAGAATAAATTCAAAGCAATTACATGATATGATATTGAGCATATACCAACATTTTCAAGCACAACTTCTGAAAGTTTTAATGCAATTTAAATGTCATTCATATGGAACGAGAGGAATTGTGTGATGAACCTAAAAAAGTTTTAAGGATGAATGTAAAAAAACACTGACAAAGATGGAGAAAGTCTAGCTACTTAATTATAATTCTCCTATGCAAAAAAATCACATTGTTTGCCCTGAAGAGGACATGATTACTGTAAGGAATATAGTTGCAATAATTCAGACAATTCACATGGTAGCAAAGTGGTTCACAAACAGCTTCCATTCAATGATTAACTGGATTTTTCAGTTCATTTCTGATTGTCCTAGGCCAGGGGTGTCAAACTAGCAGCCTGTTGACCAGATGTGTTATGCACAGGCCACACTCATCCCAGCTCTGCAAAGGGAAAAAAACATTGCAATATGTCATGTGACAGCTACATGACACGAGTTTGACACATGTGTCCTTGACAATTAATTTTTCAACCAGGTTCTTTTCTCAGGCCCCTGAAAAGTTAGTACACACTTCCACTGGAACACCCAATATCTCTTCATTCGAAATTCCATACAGAAAGAAAACAATGGATTTTAAAATGCACTGTGGCCTTTTACACACCCATTGTGTCTTGCCAAAGAGAACTCAGAAAAAGTTGTGTCATTTTCAGCCCTGCATAACTCAAGCAAACTATGTTAGGGAATGGAAAAGGAAATGGCACCTCATTTTCTATAAGTATTCTCTTTAAAGAATTGTTTGGGTAATATTTTTCCAAAGGGGAAAAGGGCTGCCCATAGTTTCTTCAGCACTTCATCATTACCAAAAGAAAGACTACTCTTTTATTGGCTTGTAACGTAACTGAACTAGAAATAAATTGGGTCAACTACAGAACAGTCAATGTAATGGGATCACAGAGGTCCATGGTAACTCAGATACTAGACTTGTTGGATCCTAAAAATCTGCTACTTAAATTAGAAATTATAGCTAGTACAATTGTGGCACAATAAATGCAATCCGACCTGCTCAAAGATGACCACATAAGATTATAAAAGTATTTCACCATAGGAAGTACCAAATTTGAGTTTTCCACCTCTTATGAGACTTCACAGCAAGACAAATTAAGGAAAGTTCTTTGATTAAGAAATCAGCTTGAGCTCATATTTCCCAATTAAAATGAAAGAAACCAATCTATCATTGGGACAGGAGTTGTATTTTATTTATAACATTTACAAGACACTTTAGCATGATCAGTATTTTTGCTTGATTGTATACAGAGTACCTTTTCTTTCTAGGAGTTTGTCTCCATTAAGAGTTCCTAAAATTTCCAATAAAGTTGAAAGTGCTATTATGATAGAGCAACATTATCCCAAAAGTGTCTTATCTCAGGAGATTCTCTGTTATTCTGACTTCAAACATACTTTCACTCTCTTGCTATATCTTTCTCCGCTTCCTGGTTATAAGATTTTTGTTCAGAATTGGATTGTGTAGTTTTTGGCAATTTCTGAACTTAGTTGTTTTTCTTACATAAGTAAACATACCCAGTGCATAAATATGTCTCCAAAACTGTTAGGGGAAGCTATTGTATATAATAGTTTCCTTGGTAGTTTTGATGGAGCTTTAGTTTTCTCCTTAGTAGTTCCTTAATTTTCTGTTTGATTGGTGTTAATTCTTGTTTATCTGGATGTTGGCTGCTGGGGAGTATGTATTCTGGTCTTTTTTGTTTCTATCTTGGCTTTCTAAAATTTATCCCTTTTCAGAGTTATGTAAATGTGGTTTACTTCTACTTGTCCATTAATGGCTATTTGTCTATAAGGTAAACTTCCAGGATTTCCCTCATGTTATGGATTTAATTTGTTATAGGGTTTACCTTGGTTATAGTTTGTTAGTTAAAACTATGGTTGAGTCTGTCCCTGTGATATGAGATTAAAGTGTTTTCAGCAGGTTTGCCTATATGTCCTACAAAGTGGCTGCTACAGTTCTTATTTTTTATGTTGTAGATGACTCTTTCTTGTGCTGCTGAGCGTTTGTTTATTTAAGACGTTGAAGGACTTTCATTGGTTTGTATGTTACAGTCATGCAACATGGTTAAAATAAGCTGTTATTATTTTTGAAATGATTTGATGCAATGTTAAGCCTTAATAATCTGAACTGGTTGTGCTGTAGTGGACTGAGTGGCCAGGACTTTTGTGATTTGTTGGTACATATAATTGGAAAATGTTGGACAGGTGTTGTATAGGTGTTGTATAAACCTCTTTTCTTTTTCTAGTGTTTTGTGTTGGTGTAGTATGTTTTTACCAGAAGGAGACAACTGACCAACTTGCCACAGCCAACTCGCTGTGGGACAACTTGCTATGGGACAACTCGCTGCAGGACAATTCAACAAATACAAAACTTAGATTAATTTCGAGGGAACCATGGCCAATAATAATAAAAAGATAAAATCAATCCAGAAATACAAGAGTTACAATAATTTCAACAAAGACATGGTCACCAATAATAAAAGTAACTGAATGTATGGATTATTCAGTGTTGAATTGTCCCGAGGTGAGTTGTTCAAGTTGCTGTTTATACTCATCTGAATAATATTCTTTTACAGCTTTTCTTGTGGATCAACCTTCTACAGCTTGGTTATATTTTTCAATAACTGGTGTTTCTAGTTCTCTGATGAGGATAGTGTGGTGTGCTATTGTTTACTTTTTCCTTGTGAATTTTATCTCTTTCAATATGTTGTGCTAGGTTTATGGGTCTTCTCTTACATTTGTTGCAAAAGAAATTGGAAGTTTCTATTTTTTGTCAATTCTTTCTGTACTTTTGCTTTTCTTTTCTCTACCTTTATTGATTATGCTGTTTATTAGTTTGTGTTAGTTTTTTATGCATTTTGTAAAGCTTTAATAATATATATGAAACACTTTATTTGTTCCTTTTTATCATCTATGTACATATAGATCTATACATCATTTTTAGACATGGCGCTGTGGTCCCTGCTGAGTGCTGAAAATGGTGATTGCATGGCTGTATTCCTCTGATTTGATGGTATATTTGTCTATTAAACTGAAAGTAGGTACTGAATGCTAGAGAAAATCAGGTTTTCATATAATTAGCATGGCTCATTCTATTTTCTTGAATTTCAAATGTACAAAAAGTATTTTAAAGCTATTTTTTATTTATATACTGTTTCTTATGGCATTATCTCATTTCTCTATTGATTTTAAGGAACATCAGTCAATACCCCTTCAGTAGGTTTTATTCAGATTCTAACTACTATATGCAATTTAATGTCATTTGTAAATGAAAGTTGTCTTTGTTTTTTTATTGAATGTTTTAATCTTTAAAAACAGAAATAAAAACACCACAAGAAAAAACAAAACACAAAACATACATAACAATATAAAGTAATTATACAGCCTTCTGTATAGGCTTTCCTGTTTAGCCTTTATAATTCTCCATTCTGCATTGCCTTCCTATTGCTTTTACCTTGTCCTATAATATAAAACAGTAGTGCTAAAACTTATAATAATATTGATTATTTATATCACCATATATTTACATTATCTATTTTCTGTTTTGGCTTCTGTTTTCTATCCACTTATAAATTTTATTCCATATTTTATAGAAATCCGATTCTTCTCTTTCTTTTAGTTCTATTGTCATTTTGTCCATCTATGCACATTCGAGTACTTTTCTAATTATTGCTGCATCTGTGGGTGTATTGATTTTTTTTTACAGTTTTGTGCGAAAGCAATCCTGGCTGCAGTGAGTATGTGAATGATTATGTATTGAGATTGTTTATACATTTTTGGTCTAATAGTCTAATAAGAATGCTTCTGGTTTCAGTTCTATTTTTCACTCTGTAATTTCTTCCAACCATTTCTGAATTTTGCACCAGTATTTCCTTATGATGGGGCACGTCCACCACATAGGGTAGAATGTTCCAGACTTGTGGCTACATCTCCAACATTTGGGGGATAAATTTGGGTACATTTTGGCCAATCTCACTGGAGGCAAATGCCATCTATAAAACATTTTATAGAGATTTTCTTTGTAAGCTACTGTCGTTGTAAATTTATAATTTCTTTCCCATAATTTATTCCATTTTTCTGACTCTATATTATGGCCAAAATTTCTTCCCCAGCTAATCATTGTCTCCTTTACCATCTCTTCCTCCATTTTTATCTTAAAAGAAAATTATATAATCTAGTAATCATCTTTCCTCCTGTTCCTAATAATATTTTATTTAATTCCATTTGTTTATCATGTATTCCGTATTGTTCCCGATCTTTTTCTAATCTTCTTTTAATTTGTAAATAGGGCCACCATTTCATATTTATTCCTTGTGTTTTCAGATCTTGTACTGATTTTAGTTCTCCTTTTTCATCTAAGAGTTCTGCATAACTTACCATTATGCCAAGATCTATAGTATTTGGATATGTCATTGTCTCCATTGTTGATAACCAGATTGGGATTTTCATGTAAAGTTGTCTTTGTTTCACATGAGTATATGTTAGGATTTATTCAAAGCATTGAGTAGAGTTGCTTGGCAACAGAAAACATGCAAGTGAAGTCCTTCTGATAAATCCAACATTGCAGAATACTACAAATCTATAGAAATATAATCACATCCTGTTAGATCAAAAAGAGCTTAACCAAGGCTTAACCAATAAATGTAACTATTACACCACTTCTAGGAAAAAAGATACATCTTGACTTTAAACTTATTCTCACAGAGATTCATAACTTCCACATATACCTCATAAACATACATCAACAATAACAAGAGCTGGAAGAAGGCGGGGCTTAGCAGTGAGAAGATGGAGTTTCAGGCTATTCCTGAAATTCCCCTATTCCGAAGGAAATTGGACAGGTTGTTTCGGACCCCAGCTGTCCCGGAGAGACAGTGAAAGGTTGGAGGAGATCCAGTGACCTCAGGGATGTTCGCAAAGTCCCTGGGGGGCTCGGAATTTAACCTCTTTTGCCAGTTCCTTCTGGATTAGCTGTAAGCTAACCGAAACTGCAGGTTGCCCCTAAGAATGGTGGAAGTGTTTTCAACTGGTAAGCTGATTTTATTACTCAAAGAGATACGGTCCGTATTAAAATTCAAGCTAATTGAAACCAAAGAACAGAAGAATCTAGCGGCAAATTGTTTTTTTTTTTATGGGTTTATGGCCGGTGGTTACCCTATTCCTTAAATGTTTTGAATGCTATTTACGTGGATAAAGGAAAGATTACTTTACTTCAACATTCCCTCTGACTCTCCTTAAGTGGGCTGTAAACCAATTTACTATAATTTGGCTTCTTACAATTTGACACTTTTACTGTTTGGCTGTGTTGGTCTAAGATCAGATAAGATTGCACAGCTCTCAGCGTGTTCTTACTTGCAAATATCTTAAAGCTTCTAGCTGCGTCACAACATGGCGTCTATACATGCTTCAAATGATTCGTTTCAAATGATTTTCTCTGTATTTCAAAAGTTGTTTGACACATATGAAAGATCTGAAAAAAAGCTGGACTATTTGTTGTTTTTAACATTAAAATATGAAGAAAAAAGTGAGAACGTTGAATGTTTGAATGTTCCTGAAATACAAATGAAGAATGTCAGACATGAAGTTTCTCAACTTGCTGACACATCGGGCGTCTGGTTTACTTCGGAGGGAGAAAGAGATGCAACGCTTGAAAGGGGGGCAGCCATACAGAAGATTTATTTCAAAAGACAGAGCGCAGGAGGAATGAGAAGCATTAAATAATCTATACTTTATGAAACATTATTTGCAGAATTTTCGATACCACCCTTGAAAATTAAAGACAAGCTGAAAAGTGCAACAAGCCTAGGACAACGTTATTACTTCGGAGGCATCCTAAGCAAAAAGGTGCAAAGATATTCCTGTTTGGAATTGCTTATAAAAACGTTTGGTGAACTTGTTCCAAGAATGGCAATAGGACTAAGGAGGTTTTGTTATTGGAGAGACATAGGCTGATAGATGGAAGAATACAATTCAAAATTAGCTAAATCTCATTACTCTTATTTGTAATAGATATAGCTGAATAATAATTGATATTGATAGTAATGTATATAATGTGGAGTTGATATGATAAATAATAATTGGATATGAGAAGGGAAGGTTGGAAATATTTTTGGACCATATACAAAGGTTATTAATCACAATAATTATCACTATTAAAAAATAAAATAAAATATATACAGTTAAATGTTAACTAATATGGGGAAAATGTTACAATATACGATATAATTACATAAAGAAGGGAGAATGATAATAAACTATACTGCATGGAAGATGGAATTTTTGGTATTAAATATTATGGATGTTCAGCTAAAACAGGATATGAGGATTTGATGTTAATAGAGGATTTTACAAACAAGTAAATGAAATGTCAGCATGTGGTTATGGATTAATTCTTTGGCATAGTTAAGGATGAAGGATGTTTAAATAACTGTAGTCAACTAAAAGTGGAGGTATAATGATGTCAATATGGTAAACATTTGAGTTAAGATATTTGAATTAATATGAATTAATGGAAGAGATGCACCAAAACATGTTGTAACTAGCTGATATACTTTTTTAAATAATATATACCTGTGTTTTTTTTGTTTTTTTTTTGTTTTTTTTTGGGGGGGGGGTTGTTGGTTTTTCTTTTGTTTTTCTTTTTTTCCCCCTGCCTTGTTTTTTGTTCTTTTTGTCTTCTTCTTCTTTTTTTTTTTTTTGATTTTTTCTTTTCCCACTGGTGTGGGCATGTGTTGTTTAAGTAACAAAAATTATTATTATTATTATTTTTAATAAAAATTATAGTCAAATGAAAATGGATATATGATGATGGTGACATGTATGAATATTTGAGTTAAAATGCTCGAGTTAACATGAATTATGTTTGTTGACTGTGGAAGAGATGCACAAAAGTCTATTTGTAACAACTGATACACTTTCTATAGCATGTAAAGAAGGATGTTGTATTTGTTTTAAATTAAAAATTAAAAAATTTTAATTAAAAAAACAAAACAATAGCAAGAGCTGCTATCAAAGTCTACATGAGCCAGCAAAGTACTAATACTTTCCCACTCTTACTTCATCTAAGGATAGCCATCCTGCAGGACCTGCATCCTTTTTCAAGCAACATGCCCTGCCTTAGATAGAGGGATTTCAGCAGTAGCACTTAAATGTATACCACTCCTTAATGCTTTACAGAACTTTCTGAGTGATTTACAAATGTCAACATATGGCATCAACAATCTGGATCATCATTTTACCAACTTCAGAAGGATGGAAGGCAGAGTTAACCTTGAGCCCATCAGGATTGAACTCCTGGTAGTTGGCAGAAGTTCTGCAGTACTAACCGCAACAGTTCCTAGAAGTCCACTTACATTTCCAACAAACATTCCAAAGATTCTCATTCATCATTGATAATTTATCTGGCATTAAATATCATTGGTATATCATTTTATAGACGTTCTCTTTAAGGTTATAGTTCAATGCTAATTTCAATTGTTAACATATTTTCCCATTGCTCTAACTTTACATTATAGCATACATTTCTTGCCCATTGAATCGTACAATGTTTAATCTTTTCATTTTCTAGGTTTAATAGTTAAAGCATTGTATAAATCTTAGCCAGGAGATGTTCATCATTAGTATAGTGTATTGTTTAAATTCATTTTAGCTACTTCTGCTAACTGCTGGCAGCTTGCAGTTCAGTAATTTAATTCTCACCAGTTCAAGGTTGGCTTCCATCCTTCCAAAGTCAATAAAATAAGGATACAGAGAGTTCTGTAAAGCATTGTAAGTCTAAATGCTATTGCTATTAGCAGCTTCAAAACTGCATTTTTAAATGTAGAGTAACCTTTATTTCAATTGTAGATAGTGAACTAGTGACATGTATGACTTTCTAGCTCTGAGTCCTATTTTGATTTTAGAATGAACAAGAAATATTATCAATATCTCCATTATCAATTGGAACTCACTATCATTCTATAAAAAAGACTTCTTAGGGTGACCCCCAAAGAAGTATTTTAGGAAAAATACTTCTTCTTTTAGTTTATTCCAAACTCTATAAAAGGCACAGCTAACAAAATTATTCTTGGAATCTGTATTCATTTTAATTTTATCATACCAAGATAGGCATGCCATTCAATCTTCAATTCACAGCTTTTCACTTCCAATAACCTCTTATTCTTTAAGGTCACTCATTTGTTCATCTAAACCAAACAACGTGGATCAAAATACCATTTTAAATGGTACCCAAACTCCTCTTTCTTTTGCATCCTGCAACAATCTATACTTAATTCTTGGTTTTTATCCTTGCCAAATAAATTTAGAGATGTCACTTTATCATTGCTTAAATTGAGCCAATATTGACAATGTCTGGAATAAAAATAGGATTCTTGATGGAACATTCATCTTTATCACAGAGATCCTGCCCAACAGAGATAATTAGAATTTATCCTATCTAAGTTAAAGTTTTTTTGTAATATCATTCTAAACAAATACATATTTATTTTGAAAGAATTTAGACTTTGCATCTGACAATATCACTCCAAGATATGTGATAATAACAAACCCATCCCGAGTTGGGTTTGCATTTATGCCTGCTGTTATCCTTTTTGTGTATGCTGTGTAACCTGATCTCTAGCTATCTTCTTGGAGGGATCTTTGAAAATGCAGTATTTAGGAACAGTCTTTTGCATAGTTTCAATTTCTACTAGCAACTTTCTGTATATTTGTTTGTTCATGAGCCCTCTCTCTAAGCCCTCTCATGATCTATTACAGTAATGCTGGTTATAAAAACTGTACTAAGAGATTGCTTGCGTGGTGTGGTGTTGATGGAGAGAAAAGGGAGGAGGTGTGTATTCATGTGTGGAAATAACATAACCTAAAAAAACTAGAAAGAGATACTTTTTTTTGCTAGCAGGACTCAAAAGGAATAGTATTTGATGTAGTAGGAGATGTAGTAGCAGTGGGTAATAGTGGAGTAGTGCTGAGAAGTAAATTCTAGCCTTCAATGCTTTTTGTGTTCCCTGGGGACCTATGTTGTATTGCACGGGTGTCAAACTCACAGTGTCAGGTTGCTATCACATGATGTATCGTGATGTTTTTTTCCCTTTGTGGAGTTGGGGTGGGCGTGGCCTGTACATAATGCATCCAGCCCTCAGGCCGCCAGTTTAATACCCCTGTTTTATTGGGTCTCTTGTGCTTTGGTGCCCACTACATTGGGTATAGTTAAAAGAACCTGTGATACACACATATAAAATTGTGTAACCTAGTCATTGTTGACATTTGCAATCCCACTGATAACACTTCTCAAAAATGATGTACTATTCCTTTAAGGTCTTACAACAATGCTGCCATCACTGCTGTAATGGAAACCATGCATCTTGCTGTTAGTCATCTTCTTTCCTTTTGACTTTCTACAACATTATATACTTCACAAGAGAGCTAGATTTTCACATACTAGGATGTGTCCAAAATATAAGAATTTGACTTGGTGCTTTGTGTCTCAAGTGAAAACTCTGAATGTTTTTGTTCTATGACCCATTTGTTTGTTTTCTTGATCATCCATGTATTCTCAAGAGACATCTGTAATTTCTTTCTATCCTTCACAGTTTAATTTTCACAGACTATCACATGAAAACTATTGCAGGCACAATTCTGATCTTTTGCAATAAAAATAAACCATAACATCTTAATATCTTCATGGCTATTCTACCATGCATAATTTGTAGTTTATTTCTTGACTGCTGGTTAATAATATCCTTTATTGTTAATAGTCATTTCTAAAAGGAAGAAGCCATCCACCATTTCAGTAACTTTAACCTTAATTCTAAGACTGATTCCCATAACAGTCGGCATTAGTTTGGTATTCTTCATATTTAATATTGGTCTTTTTTAAAACTGTATTCCTTGACTTTCTTTAGTTTGCAGATTTCTTGCATTTTCAACAAGAAAGAGAAAGAAATGAAGGAAGGAAGGAAGGAAGGAAGGAAGGAAGGAAGGAAGGAAGGAAGGAATATTGTAACAAAGCTTGCTTCTTGTAGGCTACCAAATACATAAGATTAAGAATGTCTAGCAAGAAATTTGACCCAAAATTTCTAGGTCCATTTCCAATAGTGAAGATAATTAACCCAGTTACAGTTCAAGTCTAGGGAAAATTGACCCAGAATTTCATTATAGCTTGTTGAAGCAAGTAATTGGGTCCAGCATAAGACCATCCACCCAAGCTTTCCCTTGTCCTGTAGCGATAGAGGGGGAAACACATTATGAAGTGGAAAAAATCATAGACTCCAGGCTGTATAGGGGTCACTTACAGTATTTAGTGTATTGGAAGAGATACCCTTTATTTGAAGCTACTTGGGTGAAAAGCTGAAATCTAAAAGTGGAGAAGTTAGTAAAACAATTCTATAAGTTTCCCGATAAACCAAAGGGTCCCCCTGGGGGAGGGGAGAGAGATGGTTAATTTTTTTATGTTAACCCTTATGTTATTCTCTTTTCAGGAAACCTTTTTCTTCTGAGGGGAGACCGCATGTCAGGCCTGCAGCCGGTTCCTTTTAGGATCTTTGGCCTGCCACACTAATATTCTTTTCTACTATGCTTTTCATTAGTGGGGAATTGGGAGGGAGAATAGTAAGGAGTCGAATGTGTTGTTGTCAAAATAAAATTCCTTTTTAGAAACCAAGGTCATTTTTTGTTCTCTACACCTCTGAGCCTGACCGGAACTGAATGTGTGGAACTGCCAGTGTGTTAGTGGAAGATTGGACCATGTGATGGACTTGTGGGCGTGGGGACAAAATCATGAACTTTCAACTGGGTGGGAAAACCTGGGAAGCTTTCAGATTCGGGTTTTCACAGACGTGCCAACATGTCTCTCTTAATAAATTGGAACTTTGAGGAATGCTTTGCCTTGGACTCTGATTTAATTTTGGATGATATTTGGAATGCTGACATTAGCCATGAGGTAACCACACTCACTGCTTCCTGCACTTCAAAAATAATAAGACCTCCCTGAAAATATGCCCAAGTGCTTATTTTGGGGGGGGGGTTCAAAAGAAAATAAGACCCTGTCTTATTTTTGGGGAAACACAGTAATAGGTAACTGTAAGAAAACATTGTGTCTCATATATAAAATGTTGCCCCCAGAAACAATTGCCTTACATTTACATTCTTCTTCTTTACTTCCTCTTTTGCCACTTTGGGTATCAGGGGAAATATGAAGTTTTGATTCTTGCATATCTCGTCTCTTCAACCATTGTTATTTGATGCTGCTGTAGCATGTCTTATATTTGCTTTACACTACTTTAATTCTGTCAAGTATTTAAATAATAATTTTTATGCTTTAGCAGTTTAATATGTTACTGTTCCTTTATTGTGACTCCAGGCTGCATTGGATGTCACTATTATTATGTATTGAACTTTTAAGCCCCCATGCCCCACAGAAGGTGACTTTGGGTGGCTCACAAAGTATAAAACAAGTCAAAGTAATTACTGTATTAAAACATTAAAAACTACACATATTAGCATATTGTTTATAAAAAACCATACTAAAATCAAATTGAGAAAGCTAAGAGATGTCTGGGATGGAGATGAAGGCTTCTTACCCCTGTCAATCACCTCTAGAAGTGGACAGCTCCCTCAGGACCCCAGGCCAATTGAAGGTCAGGTTTTAATATCCTTCCGACAAAAACAGAAGTGGAAGTTTTGTTGCTCCTAATTTGTATTCTATTAATTATGCTTCAGTTTATATGATTTTATTTTAATGCTATTTTTATGATTTTATTTTCTAAGTTATATGTTGGATTTGATGAACAACATCTATAGAACTCACTGTTAAGCATAAAAAGAAAACCCTGCATTCTGTGGTTTTGTGGAATCTAGCATGAGATGAGAACTAACTAGTCTGGAAAAACTTTGTCAAATTATAAATACAATAAAATACAGTGAAATAAGTACTTTGTTAAATTATAAATTATAAAAATGATAACCAAATGTAATGAAATCATTTCAATGTTCTATCTGGAAAAAAATGAAACCTATGCAAATTTCAATGAATGACCAGCAATTTATATAAACATAAATAAGAAGAAACAAATTGTTCAATAGAATTTATCCTTGCATCACTGTAGATTAATTTTCATTGTGACAACATAAAATGTAGCTTCTTAACTGAATCTTCAGCCAGTAATTACCATCAACCTCTAGGCTTGTTTTTTAGTTTTAATCATCCTTCCTTCCAGTTTGATCAGGGCATTTGCAAATGTGATATGTATTGAATCAAATGCATCTTAACATAGATTCCATTTTGCACCAAAATGGATTTAGGATGAGTTTTTACTGCAGGAATTAAAGTCATGCCTTTAACCATCACCTTTTAAATATATAATTATTAATCACAGTTGATGTTCTTTATAGATAATTATGGGACACCTATGATGTACATATAAGAAACCTTTGGAATGAAAACAATTCATAATACTTGAATGTCTTAACCTTTTCTATCCCACCCACTTTTTACAATCCGGAATTAGTGTGAAGGTTTTAAACAAAAACTAGCATTTTTTTATTTTTTCAAAACTGAGTACCAGCATGTATCATTTGGTTTGCTGTGGTGAACTGTAGAGCTTATTACCCATTTAAGAGCTTCACAATAAGAGAAGAATCATCTGCATATGTGTACTGCTACTTTGGAAATGTGAAAGTCTGTATTATTTAGGAATTCTGCTGTAGAATTGATATACAAATTTGCCAGGGATGGAGTAAGAATAAATCCTTGGTGGATTAACTCTCTCTATATATTTTCAAGTATTGTTGTATCTTATTATTAACAAGGTATTAGATAATTTGTTTGTTTTCTGCCTTTATTACATTTACAAATAACTCAAGGTGTTAGGTGGTGAACATATCCAATACAGGTTCCTCCTCCTATTTTGTTATTTGTACAACCACAACTCTGTGAGATATGTTGGTCTGAGAGAGAGTCACTAGCATTTTCATCACAATTATTTTTATAATATAAATAGTTTTAGATAACGAGTTAAAAGTAAATGTAAAGTTTACAACTTATGAACAAGGAGGATTTTATTTCCAGGGCCTTCTTCTTTATAAAATGGTACAACATCAGAATATAATTTAATGTTGACCATCTTTCACTGAATTCTGCTTGTTTATTGCTAATTATGATATCAATTTCCATCCAGTCTTGGAGTTTATGTTTTAAATGTAGTTTCATAATGAAACTTGGAGGGTGAATGGTCCTCTTTGATCAATGAATGCAAATGGGGATAATAGCAAGGGCATCCAGTTAGAATTCATTATAATTAATTCAAGTAACACATAAGCACTGATATTTTTTCCTACATTCCAGAATTCTATTATTTTAAGTACAATTGTTTAAGAAGCTGGCACCCAGTGTCCACTTGCTTAGGCGTTATATTGTTTCTATTTAAAGTATCATTGTAATCTGGACACAATGGACATGAGCACGGTAAAAGCTATCCAAAGCCAAATGAAACTATTTTATTCAAGAAAGTGATTTCATATTTATGCAGTATATATGTATATAGTATATTTTGTTCATAAATAGTCTCTGAGAGATCAAAAAAAAGAAAGGAATAAGAAGATTGAAAACAAAGTGATTTTAGATTCAGGGGAGAAAAGTGCTTTGCAGCATGACAGCATGACTGTAATACATGTCTTTGATTTCTGAAACTAAATGTGTCTTTTCATAGTGTCACATGGCAGCTATGTTAGGCAACTGTATGATTCTGGAAAAGCAAGTGCTTGCTTTAAGATGTTGTAGACATGTTTCTTTTATACCTTTTCAATTTCCAAAATACCCCTTTAAAAATAAAGATTGAAAAGCTGTCCTAGTTATGATGTTCTGGATATATAATGTCTATTTTTTTCAGCTTTTAATTTATATGTTTTAAAAAGTACTAGGACATATTTAGAATAGATACTAGACAAAATGCTCAGTAGCAAGTATGAGAAAACATTCTTTAAAGGCATATTGAAACCATAGATGAAAATAAAAATAAAAAATACTTTTTTAAAAAAATACCCAAACTAGAAACCTTATATCTGATGTCCTGTGTATTTTATGTGAATTGTTAACTTCATACAGAATCAGTGTTATTGTAACTTTTCATAGGTTTTAAAGATAGGGAGGGTAAACATAATGGAGACAAAATACCTTGAGGTAAATGTTAATAAAGCGTGATTTATAGATGTGTTGCAGCATGCAGGTTCTTAAGAGTCTTTGCAATTTTCCTTTTGTTCAACTAATAAATAATTAATTCCCAAAGCTTCTTATATTTCTATATGGTATCTTTATTGAGCAGCGTATTATATGAGCATTGTGTTAGATTACTAATAGATTCTGGAAGAATAACAATAGCAATCATAATTGCAATTATTGTTTAAAAGTATGGATTTTATGAACATGAAAGCAAACCCATTTTAAGAAGACATTTACCGTATAATTAAAAAAATCACAATTTTAATTTATTTCATTGTAAACTACAAGTTTTTAAATAAGTTTTTGTTTTTTAAACTGACAGTTCACTCTCAATAAACAAGAAAAATCACATGAGAATAATCTGAAGTGAATAATGCATTTCTTCTCTAGGTCCTTCTTTCCAGAAATCTTTCTCTCATAAAGTAGTTGTCCACTGAAAATAAATAAATAAAGTAATACACTAACAGAGAATATATGCCTAATTAGGCATCAACATCTACCAAGATTACTCTGATATATTGTAAGCAAAAAGTCCTAAAACCTGATATTTTCAGTAATTGTCATTCTTACTGGTTCAGTTTGGTATCTTCAGCGACAAAGCGTTTGCTCCTTTATTAGTTGGTCACTGTCTTTTATAAGGTTTTCCGTACTGCCTTTTCTTTTCATAAAGTAATAGCCTTTACTTTTCTCTAGAGGTTTCTACTCAAGAGCCAAGGTGGCGCAGTGGTTAAAAGCAGCACTGCAGGCTACTGCTAGATCAGCAGGTCAGCGGTTCAAATCTCACCGGCTCAGGGTTGACTCAGCCTTCCATCCTTCCGAGGTGGGTAAAATGAGGACCCAGATTGTTGGGGGCAATATGCTGACTCTCTGTAAACCGCTTAGAGAGGCCTGAAAGGCCTATGAAGCGGTATATAAGTCTACTGCTATTGCTATATTGCTAATTGCTAAGAGATATTTATAATTTACATTTTTGCATCATATCAGACAAGATCAATCACAACATAGCTGGAAACACTTGGGTCAAAGCAACAATAGTGACTGAACTTTCCAAAAGAGGCACCATCTAAGACTGCTTCATAGATATTGCTGAAAATTAGGGATGTTGCATACACATAACTAGCAAAATGTAGAGATACTCATCTTTATCAGGTTTTTTTCCACAATTGATTTTTTTCAATTGCAAGTTACCGTATTTTTCAGAGTATAAGATGCACCTTTTTTCCTCAAAAAGGAGGCTGAAAATCTCGGTGCATCTTATACCTTGAATATAGTATTTTTTTGCCTCCCGAAGCCCCACCCATTCACCAAAATGGCCGTGCATACCCTTATGGAGGCTTTCAGAGAGCTCCTGGGGGCTGGGGAGAGCAGAAATGAGCAAAAATGGGCCGTTTTTGCCCCCCCCAGCCCCCAGCAGCACTCTATAAGCCTCCATAAGGCTATGCATGCAATTTTTTTTGATGAAAAAAGGGTGTCAGCGTTCCAAATATCATCTTATTAAAGTTTCATGAAAAAGAGGGTGCTTTTTGCTAGTTTTTTTGGGGGGGCAGCCCAGGAGCATTCTGCAAGCCCCCCTCCACAAGGCTATTTATGCCTTTTTTTAAAAACAGGCCCATTTTCAAGAAAAACAGCCCATTTTTGGGAGGTTTGCAGAGTGCAAAAACTTTTTTTTTCCTTTTGGAAATCTCTTTAACTGATTGATGAGAATTACATTGATCAAGTGCTGTGTCAGCAGAAACAAACTCTTGGGTGTTGCAGATTGTCAGTGATTTCCTTCTCCAGCACATCGATAAATAAACCTGGAAAAATCCACCTACCTACCTACTATCTCTCTCTCTCTCTCTCCCTACCTACCTACTGTATTTCTCTGTCCATTTCTCCCTCTCTCTCTCTTTCTTTCCCTCCTCTATTTACCTACGTACCTACCTACTCTCTCTCACTCTCTCTCTCCCTACCTTTCTACTGCATTTCTGTCTATCTCTTTCTATTTCTCTCTCTCTATCCCTCTACCTACCTACCTACCAGTGGTGGGTTTCAAATTTTTTAAGAACCTCTTCTGTAGGTGTGGCTTGCTTTGTGGGAGTGGCTTGCCGGCCATGTGATTGGATGGGAGTGGCTTGCCAGCCATGTGACTGGGTGGGCGTGACCAACTTGTAAAATGTGGTGAAACTCACTTAACAACGCTCTTGCTTAGCAACCAAAATGTTGGCTCAAAAACTGGTATTTGAAGCAGGCAAGTCTTAAAACTGTCAAGTTACAAGACCCTTGCATCCCTAATCCTTTAGAAAAAACCCCAGAGGTGTTCAAACTTGACAGCTTTAATACCTGTCGACTTCAACTCCCAGAATTCCTCCTCCAGTCATGTTGGCTCAGGAACTCTGGCATTGAAGTGTGCAAGTCTTAAAACTGTCAAGTTACAAGATCTTTGCACCCCTAACCCTTTAGAAAAAAAACACCAGGGGTGTTCAAACTTGACAGCTTTAAGACTTGTGGACTTCAATGTCCAGAATTCCTCCTCTTGCTGTTCATCTTGATGATTGCGGATGGGCGGGGGGGGGGGGAGCTGGAACCGGTTCTAAATGGCACTGTAGATTTGTGTTACCTCTTCTATGGAAGAGTTTATAACTGGCAGGAACCCACCCCTGCTACCTACACACTGTCTCTCCCTTTCCCTACCTACCTACTGTATTTCTCTATCTTTCTCTATTTCTCTCTCTCTATCCCTTTACCTACCTACCTGCCTACTCTCTCTCTCCCTATCTACCTACTTTATTTTCTCTCTTTCTTCTCCTTTATATCCTTCTATCTACCTACCTACTTTTTTAAAAAAAAATGCCTCTTCAAAACCTTGGTGCATCTTATACTCCGGTGCGTCTTATACTCTGAAAAATATGGTATTCCTCTTCTGTATAAGACTTTTTTCAATATTTGGTATTTTCTCATTAATAATAAAATATATATCAGACATATTTTTAAAAATGTATCTACCTATTATAAACTGCTGAACAAAATAGTGATAACAATGAAGAACAATTATTAATGGAATACATAGGGTTCATTCACAGGCATTTCAAAACTCTCTTGCTTAGTCAGATAGATGGATGTATTTGCCAATTGTGGATTCCTCTACCTACATTTACTGTAATTACATCTCAAGTTTTTCAGTCCTGGTTGTAATGAATTTTGAAAATATTCATAAAATATGCAAATTACATTCATACCTATAAAAGATGATGTGAGATAATTAATAAAAGAAATATGATGGCATCTGATCTCTCTTTACTCATGGGAAATATTATTTCCAGGAGAACCAGATACAAATCTTGACATTTTTGTCTGGAAATAGATTGAAGGATATTCCTTGGTCAGACTTTACTTGGAAACCTGTCTCCAGTTTTGTGCATTGCTGTTTAAAAACATTGCAAAATTGAAGCAAGCTCAAAGGATGTCTACCAATTGACAAGAGAAATGAAAATTAAGTTCTACAAGGAATAGTTAAAGGAACTGTTCCCCAGCCTTATGGTCTTGGAGGGTTTCAATTTGCCGTTTCTAAGCATGGGGACTGAGGCAATTTAGGAGTGTGTGGCTACCATGACAGCCATGGGCTAAACATCCAAGGACCAGCATATAATAGTGGTCATACACTTGATTTTTCTGTCAGGGAAGTGGCAGGGTGATTTGGATTTGGAGCAGATATTGATTACTCCCTTGTTATGGTCAGATCATTCCCTAATGAGCCTCCAATTTTCTAGTCCAGCCCCATTATATCGTCCCATCCCAGGTGACTAATGGGCTCAACAGATTCTTGATATTTTGATCGATCTGTATCTTGTCAGATAAAATTTGTTAAATATCTGTCATATCTTCAATGATGATTTTTGCACATAATCTATCCATGGAAACAGACACAATTACTGACATTGTCAATATTGTGACTATTGTTTCTGACTCAATTCTTCAAAACTCTCATTTTCCCCTCTACATAAAACCATTAATCCCCTCTAATGTCCCCTTTTTAAATATTTAAAAATTACTAATTTCTATTATGTCTTCTAAAACCCAAAACAAAGTGGACATTTCTAACAAGAAGCTGTATGTTTTTATAATAAATTTACAAATGTACATCAAAAAGTTTTAGAATTCCAAATTTATTTAAGCCTTAGTCCATTTATATCTTTCTAAGATCAAAATCTTATTTAGCATTTTGCTATTTATTTCAAATTCTTTAAATTCTATGTTTATAATTGTCCCCCCCCCAAGTTGAAAATAAGCTTCCTTGGTGAAGTTTTCAAACTTGTATCTATAATAGCTTTAAAATGATTAATAGGCAATTTCCAAAAGAAAGCTATGTTTACTGATTTAATTCCTTTAGAAGATTCCACCATGATTTTTGGCAAGATGGCTATTCCCCTTTGTCTCTTGGCACGCAGACTCATGGGAGATTACTATCCTGTGGGCTTCCTGCAAGAAGCAACCATCTGGAACACATAAAGGCAATCTCCTATCCTCTCCTTATCAGAAAGCTTCCAGCAAAGCAGTCTACACACAGTTCTCACATAGGTCTTTGCAACTGTTATCAGGTCTACTTTTGCAGAGCCATCCTCACTTTGTCATATCTCCCTTGGAAGTCTAGAATAATGTTTATATTTTTCTAAGCATAAAGGTTTTAAGGATTAGCAAACAAAATGTAAAAACAAACAACACTAAACTCAAAACACACAGTTGTTTCTTCTCTTTGTCACGTTAAGTCTCTGGAATGGTTATATTGTTTCAGCAGTTGGGCTTCGGAAAAAAGCAACAGAATTTATTTATATAATTTTTTATAATGCAAAAGAGTATTTTTCCTGCCTTTCTGACCTTTTTGCAAGAACCTTTCTTCCTAGCAGGGAATTAACTCGTTTATTGGCAATAATGTACCTTTGAGGCTTATATAATAGTCTTCCCCACGGTGAACTGATTGTAGAGTTCCAGGATTTCTATCCCCCCTGATACATTTGAAAGACACTTTACATCCTATCGTTTCTTGCGCTAGATAGATAAAACATAATGTGTTCTACATTCACTAAACCTATTCAGCACTGACAACTTTGAGCTATTGTTTCTGTACTTGCACCACGTGAAAGCATTGGAAGCTTTTATGCCAGCTTTCGTAATGCTTGCCGAGTTTCATTTGAAATGCAAGGTCTGTTTGTCCTTGTTGATGTGAATGGGTAATTAAAGTCAATTAAAAAGAATCCGCATAACATAGTGAAGTAGACCAGGAAACTTTTGGAAATGTAGCCTCTTTTCAAATAGTTCACTGAACAGACAATTTAAAATTCCATGTTCATCTTTTATGTCTTCACAGCTGCAAAAACAGCAGCCTGTTCTGTAGATTTTTATATTTGGAACCTAATGATATGTGTGGGAAAAACAAATTAAATGGTCCCAAACTGGTGAGGACTATGTGATCAATCCTGCCTCTAACAAGGCTTTTAGTTTTCTTATCCCAGCCACACCACATTAAAATATGCTTAATACAGAGTTCCCAAACATTGAAAGATGCATATAAGTTTTCTGAATGGACTTTTACATAACTTTTTTATAACACAGCTTCAGCTTTTATCAAATATAAAAAAAGTAATTTTTGTAGGTAGGATTTATAAATAGAAAAGACCCACTAGGACTGCATCGACGGAGAATTACCCATGAATTTTGGAAAGAAAAATAGTGAGAGTCAAATAATGTGATCCCATGAATGAATTATGTAAATATAATAGGAAATTTCTAATTGTTGTACATATAGTAGCTTAGTTTGCAGTTGTGGGCATTCCTGTGGTACTCTGCATTTTGCATGAATCATAGCCAATTAAAACTCACTATAAATGTAAATCTAACATGTCAAGAGTAAGAACTGTACCTTTTTACTCTTCTTATAAGGGCCATCAATTTGCAGATGAAAATACACAGAATTTTTTATTATTTTTTATGTAGTATCTCAATAAATATACACACTCCTAATCTTGGTACCCCTGTAAATAATATTACCTGAAATAGAAAGAAAAATAAGATTTCTTGTACTGTTGGCTGAATAGTTTTCAAAAACTTACTTTATATACACCTTGTCTGATCTAAGCAAGATTCCTAAACCTATAAAGTATCATTCCTGATTAAATAATTGCTAAACAGATTCTATTATTTCGTAAATGAAGTATGCTTTTTTGTTCTTGAGTTTATTTTTCAAAGCAACACTGATGACTGAAAGAAAATTATATTCTGCAATATATATGTAAAGATAGAAAAATTTTTCTGAATAAGTCATTAGAGCTATTGTTAAAGGTTAGGAAAAGATAGGTCTCCAAAGCTTTCATACCACTCTGTACTAGAAGCGTGAAAAAGAGGTCAGTTCTACAGTCCTGGGTTACTATTGAAAATAGCCTTTATTTGCATTTGCTAACCAGCTCTGTCTTAATTGGTAAACACATGACAAAACTCTTAAAATATGAACAGGACAAAACTGATTAAGGTAGGATAGTTCATTTCTTCTGTTTACTTTTAATAATGCCTAGTATGCATATATTTTATATTAACTATGGTTACTGCTGTTGTGATTTAAATTTACAAGCTTATAGTGAAAAAGTGACCTTTTATTTAAATAAAATATGACTTACACCTACTTTCCTAAAGTTTTCCTGATGTATCTTAAGACTTTCAGTTCCAACATGTCTCAAAAGTTATGTTTAATTCTATTTTGGAAAGTTTTGAGTCATCCTGAACACTATATGAAGAATATAACCCATGCTTAGTTTCTGGTAATAAAATAAGTATCATTAATCATTTTCGCAACATATGCGTACATATTAATTACATATTCAAAAGTCTTAAATCATGCAATGTTTTTTTTAATACATGCAATGTTTTTTTTTTTTAAGTATCATTGAGACTAATAAAGAAGAAAGGATATTTGACTTCATTCCACTGGCCCAAGGTGAAATGATGTATTTAGGAGAATGCAAGTTTACATATCTATGAGAATTACAATTGCTTTAATAAAGCAATTTTTTACCTTTTTCCCCCTTTTTGGAGTGAAATTTTGTTTTTTGAAGTTGATTATTCATGTGTTCTCCAAAAAACAAAATAATGTATACTTTTACACATACGAGAGTATCAAGATAAAAGGTGTCCTTTGAATTCTAATTGTACCTGAACAATTTCCAATTAAACCTGAATGGCAACTTGGCATGCTTAGATCTCACAAAAAGTAAATATTGAAAAGAGTGAAAGGATAATTGTTTAAGACCAGCGACCCATGGAAATAAAATTACTATGGTCTCACACTTACACAGCTAAATAATAAATATTGTAGTTTAACTTTATTCTTATAAATAATGGTTGCAGATTTATATTATATGAGTCAAATATGTTGATAGTCAGTTTCCTTTTTTCTTCTGATAAAATAGAGTACATAAGGTATCTCACGCTGTTCTTTCTAGAATAAACTTTGTAACATTTACAAGTTTTTTATATTCTTTTCTTTCACACAAAAATAGTGAAAAGGGATTTAAGATACATATTTCTAAAATAAATAATTAATCTGATCTATGCTGTAGAGAAAAAAGTTCATTAAGGTATATTTTATTGTGCAAGGTTATCTGCAACATAAGACTGTAATGAAACTTGCCCATTACAATGATGTTTAATAGTCGTATAAAATAAATTTGTCACATGACCAACCCATTTTTATGAACATTTTAACAGCAGTTAATGAATCACCAGGGTCATTAAATGAATCTGGTTATTAAGCAAATGCCATGGTCATTAAGTGAACCAATGACTCACTATGGGCACAATTTTGCCAAAACCTAGAAGTGCATGCTGGATTTTGGCAAAGTAATCATAAAATGCAGTTACATGACTGCAAGATTCTGCAAATGGCTATAAATGTGGCTGTGTTGCTGAGTGTCCAAAGTTTGGTCACATGACTGCAGATGGAGCTCAACTATCAACTTTGAATATGGGTCATTTTCCAATTCCAGAAGGTCATAAATTCAAATGATCACTAAGCAGCTGGTTGTAAATTAAGGACTACCTGTACCAGAAATGATCTCTACAGAAATTCTTCCATTATATGAGGGGGAATACCACAGTGCAAGAAATGATTGCAAAATAGCCTTGACTAAAATATAAAAGTTGACATATGTAAACTTTGCTGCTTGGTGTGAAGATAATAAAGTATAAAATATTATGGATTTATTAAAATTTCCTAGTAAAATCAGATTATTTAACAACTTTATAATTAATATAATATAATATAATATAATATAATAATATAATATAATATAATATAATATAATATAATATAATATAATATAATATAATATAATATAATATAATATAATATAATATAATATAATATAATATAATATAATATAATATAATATAATATAATATAATATAATATAATATAATATAATATAATATAATATAATATAATATAATTAATATAATATAATATAATATAATATAATATAATATAATATAATATAATATAATATAATATAATATAATATAATATAATATAATATAATATAATATAATATAATATAATATAATATAATATAATATAATATAATATAATATAATATAATATAATATAATATAATATTTAATATAATATAATATAATATAATATTTAATATAATATAATACAATACAATACAATACTATACTATAATATAACATAACATAACATAACATAACATAATATAATACTGTGCTATACTATAATACTATACCATAGGACACTATACTAAAATATACTATACTATACCAAAATATACTATACTATACTATACTATACTGTACTGTACTGTACTATACTATACTATACTATACTATACTATACTATACTATACTATACTATACTATACTATAATATAATATAATATAATATAATATATCATACTATACTATACTATACTATGCTATGCTATGCTATGCTATGCTATGCTATGCTATGCTATGCTATGCTATGCTATAACATAACATAACATAACATAACATAACATAACATAACATAACATAACATAACATAACATAACATAACATAACATAATAATATGTCAGAGAGAAAAATAAACTCATGCATGCTGGCCTCGTGTAGACCCCAAGACAGGAGACCAGACACTAATATTAGGATTAGGATACAAATAATACAAACAGGCCTAAATTGTGGCAGATTATTCATGGGAGACCTGAACATTGTGGTGACCAAAACTGGATGCAGTATTCCAAGTGTGGCCTTTCCAAGGCATTATAAAGTGGAATTAACTCTTCACCTGATCTTGATTCTATCCTTCTGTTTATGCATCCTAGAACTGTGTTGGCTTTTTTGGCAGCTGCTGCACACAGCTGGCTCATGTTTAAATGGTTGTCCACTAGGACTCCAAGATCCCTCTCACAGTTACTACTATTGAGCAAGGTACCACATATACGGTACCTGTGCATTTTGTTTTTCTGGCCTAAATGTAGAACCTTACTTTTTTCACCACTGAATTTCATTTTGTTAGATAGCACCCAATGTTCAAGTCTAAGATCCTTCTGTATCTTAAGCCTATCTTCCAGAGTGTTGGCTATTCCTGCTAACTTGGTGTTGTCTGCAAATTTGATGAGTTCCCCATCTATCCCCTCATCCAAATCATTGAAAAAATACTTGAAGAGTTCTGGGCCTAAAACAGAGCTTTGGGTGCCCCACTGCATACTTCCCTCCATGTAGATGCAGTTCCATTGAGGACTGCACGTTGAGTGCTGTTGGTCATCCAGTTACGAATCCATCTGGTGGTGATGCTGCCTAACTCACATTTTTCTACTTTATCTAATAATAGGTTATGGTCTACTTTATCAAATTCCTTGCTGAAGTCCAAGTAAATTATATCAACGGCATTCCTCTGGTCCACTAATTTTATCATTTTATTAAAGAATGCAATAAGATTAGTCTGGCATGAGCTGTTTTTGACAAACCCATGTTGACTTTTGATTATTATTTTGTTTGCTTCTAGGTGTTCACTGATTCGTTCCTCGATTATCTTTTCCAGAATCTTCCCTGATTGAGGTCAGGCTGATAGGTCTGTAGATTCCTGGATCTTTTTTCTTCTTCATTTTTTGAAGATGGGAACTACATTAGCTGTTTTCCAGTCCTCTGGCAGTTTCCCGGTGCTCTAAGAACTTTGAAAGATATAGTTCAGTGAAGATATAGTTCTGAGATCTCATCTGCCAGTACCTTCAGAACTTTGCAGTGTAATCCATCTGGTCCTGGTGATTTGAACTCATCTAGGGTAGGTAGGTGCTCACTTACTATTTTCTTTCCTATTTTAACTTCCTAATTTGTTTTTTGTGGTGCTATTTTTGATAGGTTGGACTGTTTTCTCTTTGTTAAGTAATTCCTAGTAAAATTAAGTTACTAAAATTAATTTACTAAGAATTAATTCTTAGTAAAATTTCTATGGCTCCAGTATCTGCTTTGGGTCAATTGATGATTTCAAAGATTGGCAAAGTTAAAAGTTTGTTTAGCTTTATTCTTGTTAATTATTGTCTTTTATCTTAAAGAGTTTGAAATATTTTCTGAAGCTTCAGTTTTCTGTAGAAACTGCAGAAACTATGGAAGGATAATTTTCTGAGCATAATTTAATAGTTGTTATGTTCCTTAGACTGGAAAATCTCCAAAAGCGTTGATTATAGCTTTCTGTGAAGTGGGGTGGCCTGAGTTATATCACACCAAGCATTACCTTCAGTCAATTCAAATTTTGTTTAATGTTTGATTGCTTTACATTAAATATGTAGTTGTATATCTGCCTTCTTTTTAAGACATCCAATTATCAGCCTCAGGACATGAAAGTTTTTGAAAAATGCTGCTAAAGTTTTTTGAGATTAATATTTTAATTTGAATTAAACAAAGTACTTATTTTTATATCATTATTTAAGATAAAAAGTGTCTTCATTTTACTAAAACACGATTTATTACAGATTGAAATAGGGAAACATTTTAATCTGTAATAAATCGTGTTTATTGAGTTACTTTTGTATCAGTTAGTTTTACACAGACAGCACAAGCCAAACACACAGACACACACACACAAAAACACACACACACACACACACGTTTATATAGAGCTTGCTTTAACTGGTTCAGCTGAATCTTCTATATACTGCTAAAATTCTAATGTTTATTTGTTTCTAACCTTCAGTTGAGTGCAACTGTAAAGTGTTGGGCAACAATTATTGAACCAAGGTAACTCAAAAGGGTTACCTTATGAAATGCTGAAAGCCATGACTTCCTGGGAAATTTGGGAAATTTGTGACTGATTCAGTGTTCATTAGGTCTTCCAAGCATATTTTCAGAAATCCACAGGTTTCATGATGAAATAAAAATGGAGGGCCATCTTCTTTTTCTCACTTTGTTCTGTCTGTGTACCCAATCAGCAAGCAGCAAGGCCTGATGGAAAAGGAGCGCTAGCTATTTAGCTCTAATATTTACTCACCTATACCAATCAGATATTTGGCATGTATTTATGAACAGATAACCTGATATTTTCTTTCTCTAATCATAACATATCATGTGATAAATATCTTTATCAATTAATAAAATCATACTCCAAAAATATACGATATCTGTGCTGTGTCTTTGATTGTTTTATTACCACTTTCAAAAGGCCTATATATATAAAATTTAAACAGGAAATTATTATTCTAACATCATTTATACTTTACTGATTTAATTTACGTATGTAAAAAAGATGGTTTAGTGGTAGCAATGTAAAATAATTAGGTATGTTCAGCACTATGAAGGTACCTTACCCTAAACTTTGTAAAGTTACATAAATATGAAGGAAATAATCATAAACTGTGGCAGCTAGTCCCTCATGGTCACTGACTAGTACATCCATTTAGATAGTAAAAGAACCACTGTAACTTTTCAGTACATAAATGATTTAGCACTATAGATTATGTCTATTTCTAAAATTACATATTTTGTTTTCTGATTATAAATTTCATAATAAGAGGCACAGATAATTTTTTCTGTTAGTTCTGGAAATGATCAGTCTATAGGGTAGATCTATCTTAAGAAATGAGCATTTAATAATGTCCCTTCTTTTCCTGTGATGACTGGATAACATTTAGATTAATCTAAAAGTTGTTATACTTTGTCTTCCCCCTGGCATAACAATATAACCCAATTGGACGAGCAAAACTCAATTTCTTAGTAGCACCTTGCTACTTGCAATATGATACATTGTAATATGACCAATTTGGTGTGTTTGTATTTTAAAGATAACATTAAAAAGAAATGCTTAGAAACTTAGAAAAAAAACCATTTTAAATTTTATATGTCCATCACAAACATTTTTATGGGTAACTGGATTTCTAGAATTAATTATTATTTTACAACTCTGAATGGTGAACCATTAAAGTATTTAAAATGCAAATAAAGGAACAATGGGAGTCTGGGGGGAAAACCCAATCCCAATGAAAAATAGTCATACAACATGTCCTGACATTCATTTTGAATGATTATTTTCAAAATTGTGGATGAT
The DNA here is from genome assembly GCF_051295495.1 of Thamnophis sirtalis. Taxonomy (NCBI): domain Eukaryota; kingdom Metazoa; phylum Chordata; class Lepidosauria; order Squamata; family Natricidae; genus Thamnophis; species Thamnophis sirtalis. The sequence goes on from NW_028261390.1 coordinate 49,066,455, forward strand.
TATTTAATTATATCATTAGCAGTTTGTACATTAGGTTCCTTTTTAGTCAGCTTTGGATTTCTCTTTTTCTCTGTTCCATGCATATACACATATTTTTCTTCTTAAATGTCTTATTTTCTTATCATTGGCTTTTATCAAGCTTATCCACATGTATAGTTTATTCAGAATATATGTTTCCTTTCATCTGCCAATATTTGATTTTCCAGTGTACAGAAAGACAGTTGAAATGTACTGCATGGTTTTGTAAAAAGAATGCCATACTGCTTTTAGAGACAAGACATATCACAGAATAGCAAATGAATGAGGTATCTAATCCTAATTTCAGCATTGATAGCCATATTTTTATCTAGATCTTTTATGCAGGTATAATATTTGCATGCTTTTCTGAACACAACAGAAATTCTTAGCTCTTTAAATGCTAAGGTATTTAACGTTATCAAAAGTAAGGAACTTTTTTTTAAAGGGGCAACACTTTCTTATAACAGCATTCAACTTTTAATTGACAAACAATTAGGAGACTAGGAGTGTTTATCTTCAGCTGGGTCACATCCCATGTTTTATCATTGATGTCATTATTGTATGCACTAAGAATTTCCACTCATATTGTGAAGCATACAGATTTATTTATTTAAATTATTTATTATTAACAAATGTTTAATTGCTTAAAAGCACCCTAAAATTTCATTTCTTTTTTTAATGCACATGAAATTAATTTGCATTATTTTATTATTCTCTGATTATATATTTTATTATTTTCATATTATAAATTAGGTAAACTATAATTTGTTCCTTCTTAGATTTTGTCTTTTAAAATGAAAGACATGAGACAGTTGCATGTTGTCAGTATCAAAATGTACTCTAATAAAATAAAATACATTACAAACTTCTCTACTATTTCCCAAAGGAAGTTTAAATCATTTAGTACAAAGTAAAAATATTATGTGTGCAAGTGACAAGTATTCCTGCTATTTAAAAGCAACACTACCTTGATATTAATAGTCTATTTTATATTTTAGAAGAGAAATTCAATGTGATTAAATGCTGTAATCATAAGAAATGACTAACATTTGTAAGACTGTTCACAGTTACAAGACATGACCAGAAATTACAGAAGATAAATAAGTCTCATTTTAACTACAAATCTCACAAATGTTCTCAACCTAGTGGATTTCTCCAAAACTTTACATTTATTATGGGTCTCAGACTTAGTTTAGCCAAACAGCTAGAAATTTGTTGTTTTTGAGATATAAGATTTCAGATTACATGATGCCATATTGAATCAATTTTTTTATTTTTAAAATAGTCAAAATGTCTTGTACCAAGAAGTAAAAAAGATACTATATGCAACAAATTCAATTCATATACCATATTATTTTTAATATAAAAAATGAATAATTTAAAATATAACTATATATGAAGATTTTTGAGATTTTCTAGGTTTAATAAACTGAATTATACCCCGTTTCCCTGAAAATAAGACCTCCTCAGAAAATAAGCCCAATCGGGCTTTTGAACACATGCGCTAAAATGAGCCGCCCCCTGAAAATAAGGCTTCCACCAAAAATATTGCAACATAGCAGCAGCCATGAGGTGACCTCAAAAATAATAAGACCTACCCGAAAATAAGGCCAAGTGCTTATTCCGGGAGTCAAAAGAAAATAACACCCTATCTTATTTTCAGGGAAACATGGTAATATAATCTGGAGAAGCCAAAGTTGTTTTTTTAAAAAAATACAATTGGACTTTCTGATCTTTGATCTTTGAAGACATTTTGCTTTTCATCCAAGAAGCTTCTTCAGAGTTGAAGAAGCTTCTTGGATGAGAAGCAAAACATCTTCAAAGACCAGAAAGTCTGGTTGCGTAAAAAAAACAACCACCACCTTTTGGATAACCATGACCAGGATGACTGAGAATCTCCATAACCATAATCTGGACAATCAATTTTGTTTAATTCCATGTGTTGATCTGAGTTGTCACGATAAAAAAAGTCAAAATCAGATCATTAATTATGGTACATTATTTTCAATCAAATGTAATCAAAAGTTTGGGCAATCTTACTTTTTATAATAAATAATAATTTATTAAATGTATCCAACTTCCAGGTTCTGTGGATGGTTTTAGCCATTTCTATTATAATTATTTTGTTTCCTTCATTTATTTAAAGTGAATTGCCTTTTTAATCTGATACATATTATTACTATTGAAAGATCAACGTGGGTCCCAAATTTAACATGATACCATCTAAGTTCATTTTCTGTGATAAGTCCATTATAGAATCAATGCTGAAGCCCAAGTCCACCAACACCACCAAATCAAATCTTTATTATAGTCCTAGAACAGCATAAGGAAAGTGTGGTATAGTTAATTAAAAACATTCTGGATAATATACAGTAAAATAACATGTATTAAAACAAAGTATATACAGTATATAAAAAAGAATCTAAAAAAAAATCTAAAGGGACAGCCAGGGGCATTTGATTAGAGTAGAGGAGTATAAAGGTTAGTATGTAGAAGACTATATCAAATTATAGAGCGCTCTGCTATGGTAAATAGATGATCATTAAATCTAGTTTATGGCACAGGTTATCAGATGAATTTTAAGTGCTGCTATGCAGAACCTAATTAAGAACAATCAATTGATTGATCCCTGTCAGTTACAGACTGATCTCCTTTTTTCTCTCTTTCTCCACTTTCCACTATGTCCTTCACTAGTGGCCCAAATGTAGTAGATTATTTTAATTTCAATTCATTATTCACTATCAACATCATCTTCTGAAACAGACCTGCATGAGAATACTAGCACTATTGCAAATAACATTCATTGTATCATCGCAACTCAGCTTAGAAAGAAACTGTAAGTATCAAAACTAGATATGTAAAAAAAACCTATAATATCATACTATCTAGCACTGATGATGTTATACCTAGAATGGTAACAAAATGTCTGCAAACAACTAAGCTCAGAAAATACCCCAAACTTTACCCTAAACTACATATGTTCTGTTGAAAGATTAATGTAACTACGGTTGTTTTGCTGCCAGTTGACTTTACAGTGAGTTAAATGTTAATATTGAATGATATACGGTTATTCTTTGGTTTTGAAATATCTTTCTAATATGCCTTAGATTCGTTATCTCTTTTTTCTGGTAATGATAATAATATATTTAGCATTCTTTTCAGCAATCATCTTTTTATCACCATCACCTAATACACAGGAATTTATGTTCCATCATGCATCCTGGCAAGAATGCACAGGACACACGGCATATTTTTCAGTCGGTATAAATAATTTTATGTTATAAGCATTAGAATCTTAAACAAGAAAAATAGCTGTTTATCAAGAATGCCTTTTTTTCTTCTAATATAATTTAAGATACTTAGAGATGCAATTTTTTGCAAATACAGTAGAATATGAAAAAGCAAGTGAATATGTGGTTCTGCCAGTGAGCCCTGGGGAACCCAGAGTGGGATGGAGCCCATTAAATGGTTAGTGTGAATGTGTGTTGTCACTGGGGTGGAGGGTTATTATTGTAATATTTTTCTTTCTATTCATTCTATTATTTATATCTTTGTAAGCTGCCTTGAATCACCATGTGTGAGTAGACTGCAATATAAATTTTCTAAATAAATAAATATACTGTAGATTAATGTTTAACTTAATTTAACAATGGTAGCCTTTGCTTTTTATTTGTTTTTATGCTTGTTTTTATGTTTTATGAAAGACTGTACCTAGGCAAAAATACTTGTATGAATCACGCTTCTTTTGAGTAATGAATATACCTTGATGGCCAATGGAAAGAAGACAGAAATCTCAGCTTTAACCTAAGTAATCGATTAATTATTGGTTTTGTTTTAAAACGTTTTTGTTTTAAATGTTCTGATACTATTTCTCCTGAAGTGGTGTGAACTGGCTGAATCTCACCACTGATGCTATTTCTGATGTTATTTTATTGTTCCAGATAATAGTAGTGCTAATGTTAGATACTGTCATGAGAACCTATTTTCTCTAAAGACAGCTTATAACATAAAATAAAAAGCATGTGCAAAACAAATATCTATTATTGAATTAAAAACACATCATCCATATTTTTGAAGCAATAATTTTTGCTTTCAGCAAGTTTCAATCCATGTAGAAACTTTATTTGTGAACAGTTTGATATCATTTGATTATATGTCTAATGGTATTAGAGCATAAGACATGCCCTACTATATGATTGAAACACTAGTTTATCATGCACACTTCTCCCAGTGACTCATGAATTGTTTTTAGTGTTTCCAGGACAGATTAAGTGAGTCTATTTTCTGTGTTCCTGTCACTTGAAAATATTAGGTATCTTATCTCTGATGCTAGAGATAAGTTATAGAAATTATAACTTAAAGCAATGACTGCGTTATCAATAAATTCTGCATAACTCCAGTAGAATTTTTCATTCCAGCAGTTATTGCTTCATTTTGTAACAGCAAAATCCATGATTTAGTTATGGGCTGTGTATGCATATACTTTTGTTTCCCTTAAATTCTTACTTATTTATTATATTTTCAAATGTATATGGCTGTCCATCTCACATAAAGTGGCATACAACAATTCTTAAAGCAATAAATGTATTAAAATCATTATTAAAAATATAGAACAGTCATTACTAAAATACAAAAACACAAGGGATAAGAGAGAATGATTATTAGCCACAGTAATGGAGCCATCTTGAAATTTCATCAGTTCCCTACAACTCACAGGCCTGATGATATAACAAGGTCTTGATGGACTTCCAAAATATTGGCAAAGATGGAGTATTTCCCACCCAGCAATTTCCTTATCAAGATTGGGCCACCAGACATAGCTGTGCGCAATGGATTTCATCCACACTATGCCTGGATGGCCCTCGTGGAGGTATTCTAACACTGTATTACGGAGCGAAGGAGGAACAACCACCCTGCTCCCCCATAACAAGCAATCTTTCAGTTCCAGACATGATCTAAAATACGGAAGGAACTCATCAGACATCTCCTAGGCCACCCCCTGCGTGTCCAATCCAGCACCTTGGAAAGAACTGGGTCTTGTTTAGAGTGAATGGCTATATCAGTGGCTGTTAGAGGCAACTCTAAGTCCTCTATTAAGAGGACTGTCATGGCTGGAGCTGGATCGGGGCCTAAGGATGGCAAAGGACAGCGGCTAAGGGCATCCACATGCCCCATGCTCTTACCAGGATAGTATTACAGTTGGTACAAATAAGCCGCCAGAAAAACAGTCCACCGCGACATGTGCGGGGAAAGGATGGTCAGAGTAGGGCGGTCCCCCTCTAAAATCACTAACAAGAGTTTGTGGTCAGTAAGGAGCAAAAAGTGGCAGCCGTAGAGGTAGTTATGGAATAGCCTGATTCCAGATACGGCTGCCAAAGCATCTTTATCTAAGTGACTATAATTTCTCTCAGCCTTGAACAAGGTCCAAGAGAAATAAGCAATTGGTGCCCCTGTCCCATTAGGGCATCGGTGGCTCAAAACAGCCCCGATACCATAAGGGGATGCATCACAAGCCAGAATGAGGGGCAATTTATCACTGTACTGCATAAGGACAGCGGATGACGTAAGCAATGATTTGACAGCAGTGAACGTATGTGCTTCACGGCTGTCCCATTTCCAGGTAGCTGAACAGTCAAGCAGCCTGTGTAATGGCTCTGCAACTGTAGCCTTATGCGGCAGAAACATTGTGTTTAAGAGCCCTAAAAAAGCTTGCAGTTCAGCCTTATTTGTAGGGGCATGGGCATTTTTTATGGCCTTAATTTTGGATGGAGTTGGGTGAATTCCTTGGGCATCTATCAGAAACTCTAAGAATTCAACAGATTCTACCCCAATGAAACATTTGATTTTTTTCAATTTTAGTCCAGCGCTGCAAAAACACTCCTTAATTTAGATAATAATTCCTGATGATTATCTGCTGTAATTAAAATGTCATCAAAATAGGGTATTACCCCCAGCAGACCTTGGAGCACTCACTCCATTATACTCTGAAAAATGCCCGGAGCGACGCATACTCAAAACTGGAGGCATCTGAATCAGAAAGCCCCATGGAAAGTTATTATAGTTTGGGCAACAGTCAGTTGTTGATATGCCTGTGCCAGGTCAAGTTTGGCAAACAGCTTACCTTGTCCCAGAACAGGGTAGGAACAGGGCAGGGGTTAGCTTGAAGGGCCCTATTTATGGTCGTCTTATAGTCAGCGCACATCCTAATGGATCCATCTGACTTAAGAGGAATCACAATGGGGGTTTCCCTACGGGCATAATCTACAGGCTCTAATATCCCTTGGGCCAACAATTTATCAATTTCAGTGTCCACCTTAGTTTTCAAGGCAAAAGGAATGTGACAGGCTTTTAATCAGATTGGGGCAATGGTAGGGTCTAAGTTAAAGAAGATTGGTGACCCGGTATATTTACCAAATGTGTCACTAAACACATCCTCGAACTCCCTGGTCAGGGTGATGTAGTCATCCTCGGAATTCATGGTGTGGACCCCTACAATAGAAAGACCTAAAGAATCAAACCAGTCAAGCCCCAATAATGTAGATAGGGGGTCAGCCACTACAATAAGAGGCAGGTGCCCTTTAAAAGACCTATATTCAGTTTCAAAAACCACACAACCCAATATTCGGATGTAATTGGCCTGATAGTCTCTTAATTTGCAGGGACACGAGTTCAAACTCTGACTGCTAACAGAAGGCATTAACCGCTTGAGGTTACCCCATGATATAATGGACCGAGCAGACCCAGTGTCAATCTCCATTTACATGAGGTGCCTTCAAGCAGTACTGTGAGGTACAATTTTTTAAGTGTCAATTGCTTCTCGGAATCAGCAGCACGGTTGATAACATGACACTTTTCACTGGGTTTCCTGGGTCGTTTGCCATTCTGCTGATTGCCAGATTGTGGTGAAGCCATCTCAGGGGAGGGTAGTGTGGCACGGCACATGTACGATAGATGACCCATCTTCCCACAGCATCTGCAGGTGGCCGTCTTGAACTTGCAATTGGAACACAAGTGATTACCGCCACAGCTTAGGCAGTTAGACCGGGAACATCTTGGCTTTGCCTTCTACTTATCCCCTTGGAGTGCTCTGAGGCGACTGATATCATCATTGTCTCCCATCATGCTTCTGTCCCCATCACAATGGTGATTGACTACCACCAAAGAGAAGTCTTGGATGTGGGAAGCCTGGTACCTCTGAATTTCAGTGGCAGATCTGTCAGACTGTTCTGCTGCTCTAGCTTCATTCATAGCAATTTGTAAAATAAGCTCAGAATGGGCTAATAAATGTCTTTGGAGCCATAAGTCCTTTACTCCACATACTAACTGCCCTAATAGAGCCTCATCAAGATTCTGGAATTCACAATGTATGGCTGAATTACGCAACGTAGTCATGAACTGACTCACAGTCTTGCCTTCACCCTGGAAATTCTTTCAGAAAGAATGCCTCCGGGCTATACAAGACGGAGCTGGAGCGTAATGGGCTCTTAACTTGTTAATTAAGACTTCCCATGGGATAGAGTGCATGGGAACAGGTGCTGTGAGAGCCCTAGCCATGGAAAACATCTCTGGACCACAGGAACTTTAAAAATAGCCTTGTTTCCTGTCTAAGGAAATGTCAGTAAAATCGTTTGCCTTGAGAAAGCATTCAAACCTCTCAAGAAAAGCTTCCTAAGATTCTTTATCTGGCATAAAAGCAGCGAAAGGGGGAATCATTGACATGGTGGCGTTGGGAGGGAAAAATATTTTTTCTTTCTATTTCTTTTTACTTTTTCTTGTTAATCTCCTCAGTATTTCTAAGCTCTCTGTGGGTGGGTGTTTTAGAAACCTGATCCCACCTTCGTCACCAGTGCTTTATTTGAAGCTACTGAGGAACGAGAGGAGCCTTGTGTAACGATCAAGGCTTTATTAACAGAACTAGTTAACTACACAACAAGAACGTACCCCCCCTCCCTGTCTGGCAGCTATTTATACTGTTAACTGTCAGACAGGCAGCCAATCAGGTTGGCATGCGCTGGCATGTGCGCTTCAGCCAATAGGGATCTTCTTAGCTTGCCAGCAACTATGCCAGGACGTAACAAAGATAACATGGCTCCATATCATAAAGCAACTAAAGGGGATTTTGATAATCTATTTTTTTCAAGATTGTTTGAGGCTGCAACCACCTTCTTAACCACTTTCCTCCAACAATTAGATGCTGGACTAAAATTATAGTGGGGATAGCAATGGCTTCATGAGGAGCAAAGGAACTAATGCCAGAAGAATCAACCACCACTAGAATCCACTAGCATTACACCCTCTTGACTGCTTTTGCAACCACAATATGGCATGGATCTAAAGAACAGCTGGCTGAACTTGCACTCCTAAGGACCCTGTCCACTTCTTCAAGTCCAATGGGTTCAAATCATTCCCATATAACTGAGCAAGATTCTTATCCAGGGATCTCCTCTGGAATTACAACAAGTTTAGCATCAAATTGCAAAGAAATCCGAATGACTTTGACAAAGGATGAAAAAAAATTGCTCTTTATTCCCATGCAAGAAGTTCTTCAAGTCCCCTTCCTTCCAGTACAGCTTAAGTCATCTGAAATAGAGCTATGGGCAGATTCACTTAATTTCATTGATTAACCAAACATTCTAGTTTATCAGAGAAGAAAAATATGTTATCCACATCCAATACAGTAATCTTTTCTACCATGTTCTTTACACTCATCTTTCTTTCTAAGCTAAAACTCCATTCTTTATAGCATTTCCTTGTTGAAGAAACCTTTTAACCTTTGGTTTAATCTTTTTGATGTTCTGTGATTTAATAGGGTATTCAATATATGGGGATCTAAATCTATTTGAGTGTTGGATTTCCTATTGTAGAAGCATTTCTCAACCTGCCTTTGTAAAAGTTTCAACAAAAATTGCTTTCTACACTTCTTGTAATTTATTTTTTAAGAACTCCATTTTTCTAGTATAAGATATTAAGTTCCATATAGGTGACCTGCTTTTGTATTTTCATTTATTGGAGAATATTTTTAAGCTGAGATATGTGATAAACAGTAAATGCTGTTCTTGAACCAAAAATTACTAAGGTCCTGAATTTTTGAAAAGAATTATAACCTTTTCAACCTTTTCAAATATATTTAAGACAAAAAATCTATAATGATGAAATTTAATTTTTTAAAGATTCACTTTTATATAGTAAGCTTCTTAATTTAGTACTGCATTTATGTTTCCCCATTTCATCCAAATAAGTAATTTTAATGATATTACAACATTTTCTATGTTAATTTTGAGATAATTCATTCTAGGAATTTGATTTTCTCATTTGTCATGTGCGAGAGATTGAATATAGAGCTGAAATTTGCAGATACTTCATTGTATCATACATCATATCATACTGCATCATGTCATCAATGCACTTTATCACATAAAATTTATGACTTACCTAAATAATGCCATGGTTCTGTTGGAAGAAATGTCCTTCTGGGTTCAGTTCCAAATGGGGAAAAAGATACTGGAAACATGAGATTGCTTGGAAAGATGGTTTTAATGGTGGCCAGGACCACATGGTTGAAGTCGTGGAGAAAAAGGTGATCACATGCTTCAAGATGTTGGGTGAAGAAGAAAAAGGGCTGAAATGCTGAAAGTCCCTGGTTTTATGTCCTCTCTGGCCTTTGATCTTGATCTTGTATTCTGATTGGTTGTCAGACTCCCATGGGACCATGTAGGCTGTGCTTTGAGTCCAGGTTTGGTTGCCTTACTGGCTGATGTAATTTTCCAAGGTGCCTTGTGGTGAGTTTCTGTTACAGGCTAATCCTATCTTTGTTATGTAGAATAGACTGACCCAGGCCTTTAATGGCCCATTGACAAAGGTGGGGGCTATTAAGAGTGAGTTTATTTCCTGCCATGTTTCTCCATTTCTTATCCAGGGAAATATAATATTCTGCCTTTTCAATATTTCCCAGGATATTTCATTTTTCTAGGAGAGGGATGGGTTTTAACTTCCTACAGTTCAGGGTCATACATCTACTAATTTTCTGATCTTAAAAAACAAATAAAACCCCATTCTTGTTAAATTCTTGTAACAAACAATTTATTTTGGCAATTCTCTAGGCAAAGTAGAAGATATAAATAATAAGTTGGAAGAAATATTGCTGGTTAAAGTTTCTTTTGCAGACCCTAAAAAGTTATCCTAATAGATATTTTTTTTCTTAATACTATTTTGAATGTCCCTTCCTTCTTTATAAAATATTGAGATATGTATTACTTAGAAACTCTGTAGGGGAAATGAAGTTGCTGTATGCTTTTTTATTTTTTTATAAAACACAGCGTTGAATTAAGTTACACCAAATCAACAGTCCACAATTATTCAGAATATCAATAGGCATGTTGAGACATAAAATAACTTGAGCTGGTGCTAACGTTCAGCTGTTATTTTATATAAGACTTTAGTTCTTTTTCCATTCTACCCATCTCCCCACCCCCATCTGAGTTAAGGTTCATAAAATTGACCTGGTGCTCAGGTTCTTAATGACATCCCAATCTTTTGGAACAGAAACTCCATTACAATAAATGAAACAGATAAATTTCAAGCTCCTTTTTAATGAACTCACACATTTCTTTCGTATTGAGTTCCCTGTGTTTCCTTTTTCTTTAGCTTTCTATCCTTGTTCACCGAGAATAAACTGACAAAACTAAATGTAATAGCCATGTAATCACCAGACTGCAGGAGGTTAAGAGAAGAATAAAAACGAACTCACTGTTAGATAATGATGCATTGACTCTTCCATTTTATACCTTCACCCAACCTGGGAAAAAATAGGAAGAAAAAAGAATAGCATTATTTGAAATTTTGCTAAAGCACACAATTTGATTGGGAGTTCTGCAGAATATTCCAAAAATCAGATCCTATTGATTAATGAACTTGTTTTAGCTTTCATCCACACAAATCACAAAATTTATAAGAATTATGCATTTTACCAATTGTCTCCCCCTATCAAAATTTATTCTGAAACAGTTCATGGAATATAAGAGTCATTGCTCATTTTAGGTCAATACCTTTCTCCTAACAGCAGCCTACCACTACTTCTGCTGCATGGATGCTGATAAGTTGCAGTTTTCCTACAACTGGTATTTGGATACATACTGTTTCAAACCAGGGTTAACAAAGAATCTATTAAGAGCTACAGACTTTAATACATCTGTTGTTTGTTAATTCACTGAGCCCTTTTAAAAATCTATTTGAATAACTACCACCGCACACTACTATAATAAATTTCATAGGTTAAGTATATTTGAAGAATTTTCTTCTATCTATTCCAAATCTATCAACGTCATTATATAATTCCCAGTGTTAGCTATTTTGATTGAACTAGTTTTACAGTTGTTTTTGCAGTTTTAATAGTTGCTGGATAGGGATATGGGATGCATATAAGTTTAATTAATCAATTAATTAAAACATAATTTCTGAATGTAGTTGTCAAAATGGTACACAGTATTTTCAATGTGAATGCATATACAAACATTATAAATTTGATAACTTTATTTTCATTTTCTCTATAAATGTCTACCATAATATTTACAGTTTGCACTGGCTGCCATCTATATTTAACCAACTACTCTGACCACAGTATGTTGTAACTCAGTATATATGTGAAGTTAGGAGTGTTTTAACTTCATTATGCTTCACTTTATAGTCACATAAGCCATTTGGTTCCATTCATCTGGTTTCAAGAGATGCTTCTGAAATACTTGAAAACTATTTCTGGTTTTGAAGACATAATTCACTGGGTTAATTGTATGCTTATCCCTAAGTAAAAATCAAAGTATGGTATAAAGCACTAATCCCAGGACAAATCTTTAAGAGATTCCACTTTTTGCTTATCTCCATTGACAAAATTGTTTTTTTATTCTCAAAGTTTGCTTTTTTTGTCTTTAACCAAACAACACACAATAACACTCATGACTACTATGTAGATGCTAACACCTTTGATAAAGAACTGTAGAAGTTTAGTAAGGCAGGATTTACCTTTGCAAAATCAAGGCTAATTTTTGGCTTTGTGTCAGTGGTGGGTTTCAAAATTTTTTGAACCTACTCTGTGGGTGTGGCCTCCTTTGTGGGAGTGGTTTGCCGGCCATGTGTTCTCTCTCTATCTCTCTCTTTCCTTCATTTTGTCTCTCTGTCCCTTTATCCTTTTTTTCTTTCATCTCTCTCTCACTTTTTCTTTCTTTTTTTATTTCTTTCTTTCTTCCTTTCTTTCTCTTTCTCTCTCTGTGTGAGTCTATCTGTGTGTGAGTCTATCTGTGTGTGTGTGTGTGTGTGTGTGTGTGTGTGTGTGAATGGTGGGTTTCAAAAAATTTTGGAATCTCTTCTGTAGGTGTGGCCTGCTTTCTGGTGGAACCTCTTCTAACCAGTTCAGTAGATTTGACGAACCGGTTCTACCGAACTGGTGCGAACTGGTAGGAACCCACCTCTGCTTTGTATGCATCTGTTCTTAAGTCTTGGTTTTATTCAAAATTAGCCCTGTCTATTTCTTCAACTTTCTTGTTCTGAATCATTGCCAGGTATGATTGTTATATATTTTGTGCTCTCTCCCCCTCTCCCCCTCTCTCTCTTCTCCCTCCTCCCTCCCTCCTTCCCTTTCTCCCCACCCCCCTATCTGTCTCTCCTGTTAACAGGAGAGCATCATCTCTGTCATTATTTCTCTGGTTTTCTTATCTATGGCTTCTAGTTCTGCTTGAATCCTGTCCCCTATTCCAGTTGTGTATCTAATGACAGGTATTGCTTAGATGTTCATTGCCTTGAGGATATTTCCTCCACTGAGTTTGGATTTTAGGATTTTCTTCATTCTTCACTACTAACTTTCTTCTTCATTAGAGTGTGCTTGATGTTGTCAGCCTGAATGATAATCAGGTATTTGAATTATGGTTTTCCATTAGATTCTTGATGTTATTTCCATAGAGCATCTTGATTTCTTCAGTTTCATTATTTTTGATCTGTTGATGCTAAGGTTGGCACATTTGTCCAGTCCAAACTTTTTTTTGCAATAACCTAGCTGTATATATGACAGCATTGAGCAGTGATTCTATTTCAGATGATGTTTTTCCACACAGAATTGAATAGTCCATGTAAAGATACATGAGATACCCTGGAATATATTTGTGATGTTTGATAGACATGGTCTGACTTGTTCAGTATTTTTGACAGAAGAATCAGTGCAATGGCAAGCAGAAGAGGTGGGAGTGAGTTTTCCTGAAAGATTTCTCTCTTGATATTAACCTGTCCCAGTCTATCACCATGACTATGAAAACTTTAATTGTGCCATTTATCATAGTACAAAGATTCTAATATTTTTACTGACTTAATTATCCGGTCAAGTTACAGGGAGTCAAATAAATTTGTAATCAAGATATATTCAAGGTACCTCAACTTGGTCTTTGTTTTCTTTACCAAATCATGTCAGTTAGAAGATGATTTTTTGTTCCTTTGCTGTTTCAACAGTTTCTTTTCTGCTCCTTTCTTTTCTGATGGAAAAGAGCTTATTTTCACGGAGATGAATTTGGACTACATCAGCTGCAACACCAATTAGTAATTTGAAAGTTGTTGATAAGCAGTAGTTACTTGGTGCTTCTTCTTTGATTTCATCTTTCATTATATCATGTCAATTTGCCAGAAGTTAACAATCTTCAACTTTACCTTCTTGTAGAATGTTGTAAAAGTGCTTAGCAATGGGGTGACTGTAGATCAACAAGATGTTTCAACCAAAAACAATTCAGTTCATCTTCACCAGATGCTGACCGATTCTTGATCTTCCTTGCCCTTTTATTTATTTTTATATTTTTATCCACTTCCTTTATCCAAGTTGATTCTGGCTATATTTCTTGACGTTATCATTCTTTAGGTTGTCCTACATACAGAATGTTAGGTTTTTGTTGATTTGTTGCAGTCTGTCCATTGATAGATTTATATAAATCTATATACAAATTAAAATTGGAGTTCCTTCCTATTATTCTTGCTATTATTATCCCACTTTTCTCTCCCTCCCCCTCCCTCATCTCTCTTTCAAAGTAGTAAACATATCTAATACTCCCATGCCTCCTATTTTTCTCACTACACCAATGTGAGGTATGTTGCACTGAGATGCTGAAAGACCTGCATATAACAGCTGCAGATCAATAGAGGAAAGGACAGATTGAGAAAGTAAAAAATACTTTCTGGCAAGGTCTCCTCCACAGCAGACATTAATTTTATTGCACATTATTCTGTGTGTGTAAATAAAGCTAAATGATAAGCAGCTCTGTGTTTTAATTAATTTTAGGCTGACAAAGTGAACTAGAAAAATAGCAATTAGCATGCAAGAGTATTCACGCATAAGGTTAACTATGGGAATGAGCCATCTAATGTAAAATGCCTAAAAAGGTTTAGTCTGTTCTCAATTAATTTTATTAATTCAAAGTAATCTGTTTTTATAATGCATGCTAATAAATGCCAAAAAAATGTAACCCTTTGATGAAAAACTTGCAGTGATGTTTGCTGGTATGAAATTGGAAGGTCAGAGACACTGACTGTTATTTTAAATGGGTTCAAAAACATTGTTCACTGAATGGCCTTTACCTAGTTGCTATATGTCAGTTTAAGCTCAGAAGAAATAGATGGTTAAAATTATGAAATGTGACTTGTCATTCTAGACCTTTCTGCAAGACTAGTCTTAAGCATTATGCTGCAATGAGCAGAAACACAATGCTGCTCTTCACCATTTCTCCCATAACAACAAATCCAATATTTTGCTCATAATATAGCCAATGATTACCTTAACATTACTATGTAAAAAGCTATAATCACTTTCAATAAAATAAAGTCTACTTAAACCTTTCCTGGCTTGGTTCCCACAGTTGAGACAAATATATGATGGGACAGATAGGTGTGTAGACACTTTCAACCTATCGAGCTGGAATGAAAGGTATCTCTAATACTCAGAAGGGTATCAGCAATATTCACCCATAAAGCCCTCCATGATAGTGGATCTGAGTACTTGAGAGACCGCCTCCTGCCAATTACCTCCCTTCGACCTATTAGATCGCACAGATTAGGCCTCCTCCGAGTTCCATCCGCCAGTCAGTGCCGACTGGCGACTACGTGGAGGAGAGCCTTTTCAGTAGTAGCTCCGACCCTTTGGAACGATCTCCCCATGGAGATTCGCACCTTCACCACCGTCCAGACATTCCGCACAGCCCTTAAGATCTGGCTATCCTGTCAGGCCTGGGGATAAAGATTTTAATCCGCCCCACCCGAATGTTGAATGAAAGTTGTGTTTTATTGTTTATTTTTTTTATTCACGTACTGTCTTATGTTTTGTCTTGCACACCCCCTCCCATGAATTGTAAGCCGTCCTGAGTCCCCTCAGGGAAAAGGGCAGCCTATAAATAATAAATAAAATCTAAAAAAAAATCTAAAATCTTTATTTCTAGGATACATACTATTCCCAAATATGATCCAACAAGTCCAATCTTAGAAATATAAGTTTTTGAAACTTATATCTATCTCCCTCTGTGTCTGTCTGTCTGTCTGTCTGTCTGTCTCTCTTTTAGGAAAACACCTTTGTATCAGTCAGCACCTTGAGTATATGTATTTTCTACATGGTTTACAATAACATCAAGGAAATGGTGCCATGGTATTGAGAGAAAATGGGAACTGATTTATTTCAGTACCAAAGCCAGTCAGACTGCCATTCAACTTTACTGCTATTCTATGACTGTGTGTGAGGGATTCAGACTAGACCAGAGGACACAATCAAAGCTGTATAATTCAAATATATCCATTTGTCCTTCTCTCTCCAACTTTTAACAACACATCCCTATTTGCTCCATTGGATTCTTTCCTATGCCCTCTTAAATGCTAGAAAGGCAGCTTTGTATGTCCATAACTGGAGTTCTTGAGCCTATGTGCTTGAAGTATTATTAGTGAAACAACACAGAGAAATAGGAAACATTCTGTTTAACTATGAGTCTGGCTGCCACCCAAGTCATACAGAAAAATTGCCTGGAGAGATATGGGTTCAGAATGTAGGAATAGAACTTAAAAGGACCAAAAATGTCTTCTTTGCCTTGCTTTGCACCTCTCTTTTCTCTTTGTTCATCAAAGTAAATCTTTGAAATACATTGATTTCATTTTTTCTCCATCCACCTCACTGTATTTTAAGAACAGCAGCAACAATATATTCTTTGAGTTCAGGCCCACTGGGAAATACCATAGTAATGTCAGAAGCAAATAACCAGGAGCATTTGTTGAGTCCAAACACAGAAGGATTTATTGTTGCTATCTTTAATACAAGAATCTATACAACTAATGATCAAAGTTAAATAGCGCTAGATAAGGGTCAATGGAATTCACAGAGGACTGGACTTAGATGTTTTGGGACAAAACAATGACTCTAAACTGATGACACATTTATCCCACCTTCCAGGCTCAGTCTCTTCTTCTCCTACGAGAATTGTTCTCATTTATTAAACAAATCTCTTGGCTGCCACAATAAAAATTAGTCTCAGGAGCTTAATTTAGAAGATACTGCATATGTTTTTTCTTACAGTATTAAATTTGTTCTTAGAAAGGTTTTCCATAATCTTTTATAAAAGACAATGGTGCAAAGAAAAGTATTGTTCTGATAACTCTCTGAACAGAGTCTCTTAAACTCGAAGAAATGCCATGGATGATTGGAGAACAATAAAACATGATGATTCTAATTGTAGGATTGCTGAAACACTCTTTGTGACAGGTTTTTCTCCTGCCCTCCAATAGTGGAAAGTTATGGTTTATAACTTTCGGAGAGCCGAGGCGGCGCAGTGGTTAAATGCAGCACTGCAGGCTACTTCAGCTGACTGCAGTTCTGCAGTTCGGCTGTTCAAATCTCACCGGCTCAGGGTTGACTCAGCCTTCCATTCTTCCGAGGTGGGTAAAATGAGGACCTGGATTGTTGCTGAAAGCCCTATGAAGTGGTATATAAGTCTAACTGTTATTGCTACTGCTATTGCTATTTTTCCATATTCTCAAATTACTAGGAATTTATAAAAGTATGTTCCGTATCAGTTTCTGATGGTTCCACCACAAAACCGCGGTAGACAAAAGCGCACTCGACAAAAGCGCGTACATGACGTCATCACAGCGCGATGAAAACATCGCGCTGTGAGCGGTAAATTTAAAATTAAAGCGAAAACCTTACCCTAACCCCCCCAAACCTAACCCTAACCCTAACCCTAACCCTAACCCTAACCCTAACCCTAACCCTAACCCTAACCCTAACCCTAACCCTAACCCTAACCCTAACCCTAACCCTAACCCTAACCCTAACCCTAACCCTAAACGTAACCCTTAACCTAACGCTAAACCTAACGCTAACCCTTAACCTAACGCTAAACCTAACCCTAATGCTTAACGTAACCCTAACCCTAAACCTAACCCTTAACCTAACCCTAACCCTAACCCTTACCTTTATGTGAATCGGCTTGCTTTAATTTTATTTTAATTTCAATTTAATTTATTTTTAATTTTTTTTCATCGCACTGCTGATGACGTCAGGTACGCGCTTTCGTCGAGCGCGCTTTTGTCTACCGCGGTTTTGACGGGTCACGGTTTCTGATATAGAAAGCTGATATTAGGATTGATGCTAGTATCGCCAAAAAAAATATTCTAATGAGTAAAGTTAAACACTGTTGCAAAGAAAATGTTCATGCTGCTTCTCCAACCAACTTCCTAATCCCCTGTTTAGATCAATCCAATATTTAAGGCATTGAAGATCTTGAGGTGCTAAACAGAAGGAAGAAAAGAATAGCAACATCAGTGCCAGCTTGGGGAAAATATAAATTGAGTGGAACAGTGTGCTTCCAGTTCCTTTGCCCATACTATTTCTATCTATAGCTTTCTGAGCACGATAGTACATTCTGCTATCTATTTCTTTCCATTCCCTAATAAGTGAAAGGGGAGGCGATAATTTTGCTAATGTAATCAAGCAAAGACCCTAATCATGGTCCCATCAACCTAATCCATATGGAATATCCAGATGTGATTTCAGACTCCTGATTCAATACAGTATCTGTATGATTTTTTTCCTGAATAAAATTGAGCTGTCCAGTATAACAAGCAAAGCAAAAATTCTTGAAGGTCTGCCTAATTTTGCTTCTGTTCATTTTAACATTAAAATGCCATTACTACTTAAATGAGATTTTGTTAATTGTCTCAAATAAATTTGCTGTAAAATTGAGGCAGAAGGTGTCATCTTTTTGTTTCTTTTACTTTTTAAAATGGTAAAAAATACTGTCCATAATACACTTACCCACGTTACACCTATCCTCCGCGAGCTGCACTGGTTACCGATCAGTCTCCGGATACGCTTCAAGGTGCTAGTCGTAACTTATAAAGCCCTTCATGGTATTGGATCTGGGTACTTGAGAGACCGCCTGCTGCCAATTACCTCCCACAGACCGATTAGATCTCACAGGGTTGGCCTCCTCCGGGTGCCATCTACCAGCCAATGCCACCTGGCTATTACCCAGGGGAGGGCCTTCTCTGTGGCAGCTCCGGCCCTCTGGAATGAACTCCCCGCAGGGATTCGGACCCTCACCTCTCTCCAGGCCTTCCGAAAAGCCGTCAAAACCTGGCTTTGCCGGCAGGCCTGGGGGTGATGAGTTCCCTCCCCTCTCGACATGTATGGTTGTGCGACTGTTGTCTACTTTTATTATTTGCATTTTGTCTTTTTATGTTCCCCTTTTTTCCCCCCTTGAATTGTTCGCCGCCCTGAGTCCTCCCGGAGAAGGGCGGCATACAAATAATAAAATACATACATACATACATACATACTTAAAGAAATTAAGCTGTGACAGTTAAAAAAAATGCTATTTAAAGAGAAACTACAGTACTTGTTGAACTTCCAGCTACAATCAATATTAAGTAATAAGACACCAGAAATATGCAAGCAACAAACTTTTATTTGAAGGCACCAGGAAGCTTTGCTGAATAAATTTACTTGTGTTTTATAGACAATACAGATATATTTTGATTATGAGGGAAAGATGTTGGAAGTTAATATAGTTCTATATTAAATGCTGTGTGGAAGCCCTATTTTGATTTTATTTCACATTGCTAAATGGTTCTAATATGAAGGCATCCTCAAACCTGCCTATCCTAAAGACCATTTGTAACTACTTTTCAGATTCAGAATCTTAGCTCTAGAGAGCATGTCAGCATAAATAAGTAAAGTGTTAAAAATAAAGTCTTCTTACCGTATGAAATTTGCATGAATATGTAATTTATGAATCAACTCCATGTAAAAACATATGGTGAAAGTAGTATGCTTTGGCAATGATTCAGAAGGTAAAAGATTAATGATCTGTATAAAGGATGTCTGAGACATTTATTTTACTAAGAAAGTAATAAATAATGGAATGGTTTATCCATAATTCATTTACAAATAGACATTGTATAGTTTTTCTTTTCACTTACAGTAGTGTAAATGGAGGTATTATTGTAAATCAGTACAAAATGACCCATTATTGTCTTATAGGATTTTGTGAATTTTTCATTATGTCACCTTGCTTTGTTAATTATAATTATATCTTTGCTATATCTTAATCTCATTTGCAGTAGTTGTATATTAGCCTGTTTTAATGAATTAAGTTTTCATTTTCTCCGGAAGAAACAAAAGCCCTTAAAGGTATGTATGTGCATGTATGTGTGTGTGTTTGTGTGTGTGCATGTGTGTGCCTATACACACACATATACACACATATACACATACACACACATACACACATAGACACAGACACACACACACACACACACACACATATTGCAGATGGGTTTCAAAGAGGAGTAACAAAGTGAAAAGCTATTTCGAAAACAGAATATTTCCCATTCCAAAATACAGCTACCAAATGTCATTTTCCTTGAACTTATTAGCATTTCAGTGCTCAGTCTTTACTTAACAGGATAAGAAGCAGAATCACAGTAATATAATTTATGTGATGTTTAATTTTAATTTAGTATTTACATCAACATGTACTCTCCAGTCAGTGCTAAATTTCAAAGCAGGAGGTTCAAATTTAATTTGCACTTGAGACAAATACATGAAGGATTTCACTTAGTATCATGTGTTTTATTCATTCCAGGATTCACAATATTTCTTAATGAAGAATCAGTCACCTGTATTTGTATGAAGAGTTGACAAATCATGATAGAAATTCATTTAAATTAAATAATTAAGTTTCAAATTTTAAATGAAAATATTCATGTATGATTTTGGTTTTTGAATTACATTTTATTCTGTCTTCTATAAGAGAAAGTTGCTTGAAGATGTTGAAACACTGTTCATTGTTTTATATACGTCTTTAGCTGTAAACATTGTTGCTAGAAATTTATTATTTCAGACCAGACTTTGGAATCCCAGTGATCTTTATTTCATACCTGTTTCCACACACAATGATTGGAAGTGCTTTTGTTTGATTCCCTGTTCTTGCCTTCTTATTGGAAATAGCCTAATATCCTTAAGACTTAGTAGATCATGTGCCAAGGCTTCTAAACAAATTGGGTCAAGCTCAATGAAGTTCCTTGAATCTCCCCTTGAAATCAATGCAACTAGAGATAATCAGTTTATTCAACTGACTTTATTGAGAATAGAATGAATAAATTATTTTATAGCTCACCAACCCACCAGGCATATAAAAATGTAAAAAAATGCAATGCAATACAATGAGATAAGAAAAATATACTCTCGCATTTTATACAATATAATCAGTAAACAGTCATACATTAAATTACTATTAAATAATAGTTTAATAGATTATAAGTGCAAATTGACAGCTAAGATGGAGGAGTGATAAAAATTATCTTTCTCTCTACTGAAACTGCAGACTCTTCCTTGGGCACTTTATTTGGTTTTAAGGTTATTACAAGCTCAACAAAGCAGTTTAGTTGATAAATTATTTGCTAAGAATTGGGCTTCCTTTGGTTAATACAAACATCTTATCTCTGACATTTAGCTCAGCACTTCTGATTATTGTAGCCAAATGAAAAGTTGTCAGATGCAAATTGTTTGAAGCTGAAATAGCTTAATTGAGTGCGAATAATAAAACCTAAAGAGGTCACAGTCCTTTAGTGAATGAAGCTCTTCTAAGTAGATTTATAGCACTGCACTAAAGCTCAGGAGGCATCATGCTATCTTCTTCATTAATCAGAAGCATGCCTCAGTCCTCTTCTTTGTTTATTCAGTTGTTATTGGAGTGCAGCTATTTGTTGCAGGTAAAACATGATTTAATGTGCTTGGAAACAGTGAAATTAATAATGTAGATGGTTCAATTGTTTTATGGTGTGCTTCATTTCCTCAGTGCCCCAGGCTCAATCCCAAGCTTTACAGAAGAAATGGGTCTTCAGCTGGGCATTATTCAAAAGGGAATTTAGAAAGGAGAAAGCCAGAGAGAAGGAAACAAAGACTTTTTAAAAGCCACATATAGAGATAATAAAGTAGAGGTTCAAAATATTGTCCCAATAACTGCTGGATTCACTTCATCATCTTCTAGTTGTCTATATTCTGGTACTTCAGGATAAATTCTTCCCTGCTATTCAGAAATTCCTTATCTGGAATGAAAGAAATCATTCATATAAAGATGCAAAAAGTCTAGTTCATACAGGTTGAAGAAAAGTGAAGCAAAAAAGAAACCATCATGCTCCAGGTTTCATCCAGTAGAGTGGCTTTGACACCCACCAGCAACATCCACATTGCCAGCTCTTTTAATAGTGTACAATCTCTGTGTGCTGAGCAGGGTATGGGAACCTATGTACAGAGGAGCTTCAGGTTCTTCACATTGGGACCTTTCATGTCCTTCTTTGACCAATTCATTATAACAGCGGTATCTGATGACTGCAGGCATAAGTGTTAATGGTGTGGATCTTATTTTATTGAGGTGGCTCTCCATGACTTATTCTGTCCTTTGGTGATACTTGCTGTGTTCCTTGCCTCCTTCTAGTGCTTCCCATGTGACTATGGGATACCAAGACAGTTCAGCTGGTCTGTATGTCTGTTATGTAGCCTAACTGATAGTTCCACCCCATCAATCTTAACTATCTTTCACTTACACTTTTCAGTCTGAACAACATCTCAATGTCATCTCTGTAGATCCACATCAGGTGAACCAATGAACTGAATGTCACTCTTAGCCTTACAGCTTGATATCATCCATATAGAGGAAGAAAATGATGACAGTTTTACTCCACCTATATCAGGCTGAGGGGGTTTAAGCCTATGCAGAACAGCAGCAGGGAGAGTGCATCACTTTGCAATATGCCATATTTGATGGCCATTTGTGTGATCTGTTGTGAGTTGACTTCCAGTGTTGTCCGGTCCATTGACTTCTTGAGGAAAGTTCTCATTGTCCTTTTGACTTTGCATAGTGTCAGGTATTCACAGATCCATTTGTATAGCATTGAGTCATAGACTTTCCTGCAGACAATCCAGGCTGTCCTCAGTCTTGGGTGGCTGCTATGTCTATCAGCAATTGGTCTTTGTTCCCAATGGCCTTCTGAGATATGCTCATGTATTGGTCCAAAGGGTCCTGTACTTTGGCTGCTATGATGCCTGATAGAATTATCTATCTTGTGGGGAGGCAGGTTATTGGCCAGTAGGTGGATAGTGCTACTCATGCATCTTCTGTGATCAGTACAGTGTCTTTTCTTGTACTAGTCTATCTGGGTGAAAGTTTGCTATTAGCATCTGCTTCATCTGTGCTGCAAAGCATTCATGCTCTGCTCTAGTGCCTTTCTCTGCTTTTCGTCATTCACTATTATAGCAGAGTGGAGGCAGTTTTGTGGAAAGATAGACTGGAACGTCCTAGTCCCAACTTCACTTGTTGGCTGGTCATTACCCATATTCTTGTTTTTTATAACTTACTT
Source organism: Thamnophis sirtalis (assembly GCF_051295495.1). Lineage (NCBI taxonomy): Eukaryota > Metazoa > Chordata > Lepidosauria > Squamata > Natricidae > Thamnophis > Thamnophis sirtalis. The sequence goes on from NW_028261390.1 coordinate 49,089,393, forward strand.
ATTTTTCCCTATATGTATAGCATTGAAATAATGATTTCCTGCCCAATGGAAAAATGTTTTTTCTTTGTTTTCTCAAGCTGGAACTATGCTTTTGCAGACAATGGGCATTAAAAACAATAGTTTTAGCCTCTGTTGGACCAGATATATAGGGTTATCAAATGTTATATCACAAATAAAATGGCTTATTTTTCTTAGTAAACTAACATGTTTCAGATGACAGAAGACGATAATGAATTTGAGATAATGTGCCAGTGACAAGAGAGACCATGGCAGTATGAACTGGATCAGGCTGAAAACCAGAGGAATTCTGGAAGAAGTATTTTATTGACCTCCAACCTAAATACCACAGCAGCCCCAATATTATTCCCAACTGACTGACCAGTTTTAAAGAAGGGAAAACTGCTACTTCTCTGTGATTATATCAATTACTAATACCCTAAAATAGAAGTTATATAAGATTCCTTATAGATAAATTACTATGTAGGTTTTGTAAAATTGGTTTGGTAGACTTTATAGAGCATTGTAGTTAGTCTAGTAGCCAAATTATAGATAACAAGAATGTTATAGGTAAATGTGAAAAAAAGTAAAAGCTAACATATTATAATTTGGTTGGGATATTGCTATACAAATCATATTAATAGAAATAAAACTCAAGCAAGCAATAAAATATATTATTTATCATATTTAGTAGCTAATATATTGATATTGTTCCATCTAAGAAATTCCAAGATGTGTAAAAAAGATGATGAAGATGAATTACTCATTGGAAACCTCACAGTTTGCTATGCATAATTTTTATTGATGAAAAAAGTTCCATGTACATTGGAATAAATGTGGCATAGCCTTGAGATGCATCCGATTCATTTTGAAATTGCTTTTAATTTTTTAATTGGTCTTAATTTTTTTCAAATAAATACCTATTAAGAATTTTTGATTAAAATTAAGTTTTCCATACATTGTCTGGAATTTCAAAAGTATTTCAAAATACAAATAGAAAAAGTAATTTGTATTTTGAATGAAATGAAAAAAAAAAAAGAACAAGAATTAAATAATTATTTCTCAACAAATTAAAGTTTTACAATGACGGCTACTTATATTAAATATAAGATATAATAAATACATATAAATTATGTGAATTATGTAAAGCAAAAATGAGTTTGCAAATAAATTGGTGGCTAGCATATAAATTATGAAAAGAAAAATGAAAGAAAATAATATTGAAATCATAAGAGGGGACACTATTAATGAACAATATGGCCATACAAAAGCATTTCACCAATATTATTGTAATATATAAGGGAAGTGGCATCCTTTCACAGAAATAGATGAATAAAGAAATAAAATTTATCAAGGAATGTAGAGAAACAGAGACAAGAATGTTTCTAAAACTAGGAAAAATTAAACTTCTTATAAATATTTTCAGGATGTACTTTTAGACCTTTACGAGATTGATGAGAAAGGAAGCTAGAGAATTTAAAAGAGGCCAATATAGTATTAATACCTAAACTTTATTGAATAATGATTGCAAGTCTAGAAGATAGATTGAGAATAATTTTGCAAAAATTTATTCATGAGGGTCAATGTTAGAAATGTGTTATATTTTTTGAAATGCTTGGAACAATATAATGAAAAACAAGCTTATTTAATTGTTATAGAACCAAAGAAAGCTTTTGACTATTTGATTTTAGAATTATAGGAATTTTGAAGATAATTTTATAAAATTGGTAAGATCTATCTATACAGAAACCACACATAATTGTCAATGGAAATCTAGCAATAACCTGTTGAGATACAAAAAAAAATGGAGTGAAAGAGAGAAAAAGATGTGCACTGTGTCCTCTACTGTTTGTTTTAATTCTTGAAATATTGAATAGACATATAACACAAAAGGGCTGTGGATATAAAGATTTTAAAAAAATAGAAGTTAAGGGCTTTTGCAGATGACTTAGTTCTGGACTATCAAAGGATATCGAAACATTAATGAGAATACTAAAAGAATGTGTGCATTAGCAAGTTTTAATACCAACAAGCAAAAAATGAAGATCTTAATCAAAATATGAAAATAAAAAGAATTGATGAATAAAATAGTTGTTGAAGATTGAGAACATAAAAATATGGAATAGATACCATCTTAACACAACATTACAAGAAGTAATAGGTTAACTGATCATGAGATACTAGAATTTTGACAATAGTAATATAAAATAAAATCAGAAGAACTTATAGTATAGTTGCCAAATATTCTCTTATTTGCAATTATTAGAAAGATTTAGGGTACACAAAATAATTTATAGTTTTGAACACTATTAGTTGGGTTATAATATACACATAGAACAATGGAAAATACATGTTTGAAAAGAATTTAAATTTACACTATGTTATAATTTTAAAGACAGGCTTTTTTAAAAAAAAAGAAGGATCAGAGTACTGTATTTTAAAGATAAATGTACAACTTAATCATGGGCTTCTTTTGGGATTGATAGACAAACAGTTGGAGTAAAGTTATGGAACTTTGTTTTTTATATTATAACTGTCACAATATTGTTTTATGGACAAAGATGGAAAGATTATCCACAATGGAAGAATGATTGGTGAAGATGATGGAATTTTGTGATGGCTAAATTGACTTCTTTGATCAGAGAAAAGGTAGTGCCTATGTTCATTGCTGACTGGAAACCACTTATAGATTTTTTGCCTGAAACAAAAAAAATGAACTTATGATTTATGGTTTTGATTATTAGACAGGATAGATTATAGAAAAAAGAGATGTTGCTATCCTAGAGTAAGAGGTAAATTTATAACTGCTGTAAAAAAGATTGAAAGCTTCTTCTTTTTCCCTTTTCCTCCTTGGACTTTTAACTTTCTCTTCAATCTCTTTCTTTTTCTTTTCTTTTTCTTACTTTGTATTAGTTTTCAATCTTCATTTTTTAAAAAAAATATGACAAAAATTATATGTTAAAGAAAATATATTCTAAAGTTTTGTGCAAACTATATAAAATATCTCTAACTTTTTAAAAAAGTATTTGCTATGAAGGATTTTTTTTTTAAAAAGTTGATAAATGTATTTTATACAAATGCTAAAATGGAAAGTTACCTTTCTTTAAAGGAGGAGTATTGATCTGTATTTATATTTTGAATTCATGGAAAAGGATATGTTCGACATTAAGAACTAAATTAGATATGTGCCATCAGCTGGAATATAACAGTCAATTTGCCATTTTGAACTATATCACTTTTTAATATTTATTTATTAAATTTATGTGCCATCTATCTCCCTGATGATATAATAAAAAGCTGAATAGAAAGGCAATTAAATTTTTAAAATTACACAAAAATATATGTGAGTTTCTCAGGAATAAAGTTTTATAAAAAAATTGGTATAGCCACAACAGTCCTCCTAAAGATAAACTAATCTAGAGAAATATTTTCCAATAATTTTGATTATAATTCTTGTATTTTAGTATAGGTTTAATTCAGTGAGGGGAAACAAAAGGGAGATAAATTCATTGCATTTAGCACAAACAGTATGAATGTGGTGTGTGGGATAGAAAATAGTTGTCAATAATGGTAATTATTAGCTGCTAAGAATTGGCACATAGACATACATCATTATTATTATCTCTATGATGATCATGCAAAAAGTGATCCAAATTGTCAATTTGATCCAGATAATTATATTCTAATCTAACATTTTGAGTCTATTCAGAAAACCCATCTACTTTTCTAGTTGGGCAATGCCATTAATTATTCAATTATATTTTTATTACATTAAATATTAAAAGAAAATCAGAACTTCCTTAAAAAGGTCTAGATTAGAGCTTGATTAAAATTTCTTATAAAATGGTTTTCTGGATTGAAAAATATTTGCTCAATCTCATTGTTATTGTTGCTATTATTATGGTTCGTTGCACAGTCTGCCAGTCTTTCCAAGGACCTGGGATAGATAGAAGTTGTTGGATGGTGTTAAAGATATGGGGGCAGGATCTCAGCTGTTCCAAGTAAAGCTGCCTCTTGCAATTGACGGATGATGATTTTGTAAATTATTTTTATTAAAAATTTATGGTTTTCTCCAGAGAAATGGATGAAAACTTTGAATGCTTGCTTAAGTGTGGCAAATGTTTGTGAGATGATATAGCAGATAGGAAAAAAATGAAATGGAATTTATCCCAGTAAACCTGGAGGCATGGAAGCTCAAGGGATTGTTATTCATAGGAGTAGTAACACCAGAGGGAACTATTATTCTCAATTGTCAAAGTGCTCTGAAACAATGTAATTTCTGATGCATTATGAAAGCCTAAAATCTTAGAAAAAATAAAAACAAAATGTGATGATAAAAGGCACTCCTCTGCACAAACACCTCTCAGCTTCATTCACTACGAAACCTATGTGATGCCCTTCTCATACATGTCAATGGCTTAGAATGCTTGGACAAAAGCATCTTTTTTTTCATAAGCTTCCAAGCCGAAAAGCTGAAATAGTCTCCTGTCTAGAGTGCATTTTAATTTCTCAGCATACAAATAGTTGAACACACCTGAAAAGCTATGTGCACAAAGTTGAAAATCCACTTTTGGATATGTATTTCCATTTCTCTGTTTATTCAGTAGAACTTGTGTCTGTTAGGTTTTGTCAGTGCTTTAGATATATTCTGTTCAGCATTTGTTTTTGTTGACGCGGCACTCAAGGCAGAAAAGTTTACCTTGAAACAAACAAACAAAACAAGCACACACACACAATTTCAACCTGTATCTTTCTCAGCCTGTTCAAATATATTTGAATGTATGAGTGCTGTCATTTTGCACAATATTCTAAATATTTGCTTTCTTCAACTCTTTCTATTTGGCATATTAAGAGAAAGCAGGTTTTATTTTTTTGATCTTATCTCACAAAATTATTTAGTCTCACATATTTTTATGTATCACATACCATAAGTAAATGAACTAATTGTCTATTCTGAGTTCTTAGTTTTTCTTTTTTGTTTAATTTAATAAAAACAAATATATTACAAAATTCTTATCACAATATTTTATTTTCCCAATAACCACTACTATGTTAAAGACAGCATAAAATATAAGATGCAATTATATTCTTTATACCATCTTATGTAATGCATCTACCACAATTGTCTCCGTGGTGTTACCAGATGCCACCAAATCTGATGCCTCCAGTCCCAAGACAATACTTTCAGCCATCATAAGTAGAGTAAAGAGAGCTCTAAGGTTCCGATGAAACAATGAAAAAACAAAACACCAATCCTGGTTTAAATGCTTCTTCATAACACCGGTACTAACTGACCACCAAATTCTTACAAAAATGGAATAATTGTTGGAACTGCTGCTCTGTGCTCCCTTCCACCTTATAAGCCATCCTCTTGAGCCCCACCAAACATCCAGTGGCTGATCCCTCCCACATTTCCACTTTCCTTTCTTCTGAGCCCATCACCAGTGTCCTATTGGAATGCATATAGTCAAAGACTTCTCAAGCAACCCCCTTCGTGCTGGTCTGTTCCTCCATCCATTAAAGATAAGTTTCAACTTGGCAGTTTAACAGGCCCCCAGGGAACGTCACTGATAATCATCACCTCTGTAAGCCTTGATTACACTGAGTCATGCTTCCTGGCTTGTTGATAATGGCAGCCCTCGCTCAGCTATTTGGCTGAGCTTCAAGGCCAAGTTGAATGGAGATATAGGCAAGGCTCCAGTGAGGCTCCAGCAGTCCAGGGGCTCCAGAAGATTAGCTAGGTGATAGTAGTAACCCAGCGTACCCATGTGGCGGTCTTGGACGTCGCGGACAGCGAGATGTAATTCTCTGAGACATATTGCTCAGTGTAATTTTAAATATACATATTCAAACACCAGCCATAAAGACTTTATTATAAACCATGGTTTCCAAAACATATTTCAATAAATTAATATTACTTGTGTTTGTACGTTAAATTAGAAGTCATGGTTTACAAATCTGTAAGAAGCTAGGTTCATACAAAATACCAAACCATGTAATGGTTTCTTGTGTTAAGTATCCCACCCTACTTTTAGAGCAATATGATGTACAATTTCATGTAGTTTAGATAACTATAGTTTAAAAGTTTTATTTCTAGGTGGATTAGTTGAATATTAACTGGCCCAAGACAGCAACCAAGCTTTATGCATAGTTAAAAGTTCTCAAATTTCCAGAGGCAGTCTGGAATTTTTTTGTTACTATTTTGTTATTATTTTCTGGTTTTGTTATATTTTATGTATATATTATTTATCATACATCTGTTCTGCAATGTCTGTGGGAGTGTAAAATTATAGAGACTATTTATAGCTAAAGTTAATTAAAAAGATCCTAGTAGAATGAATATTTGAACTTGGATCTATCCAGTTTTATAGTAATATTTATTGACAGTGATATTTATTGACAGTAATATTTATCGTAATCTAAATATAATAATGGTTGCAGCTATTTTCACAATAATTCAATCCCTTTCCCAGCCTTAGCATGCTGGCTGGGGAATTCTGGGAATTGAAGCCCAGAAGTCTTTAAAATTCCCCAAGGTTGGAAACCCCTATTCTAAATGGTTTGACTTCAACTTCTATAGACAAAATCACCAACAGCAAAGTTATCAGGCCATGGATTTCTTTGTCTGAGACTGTCTAATTGCAGTCAGGACTCTAACTCATGACCAATCTAAGACTAAGCATGAATAAAAGTTATTTTGTACCACAGAAAACTTGGGCCTTTTACAGGTGTAGAAACACCCCAAGTTATGGATGTGATCATTCAGGGAAAATCTAGCCGCTTTCAGTAGAGGAAAAAATTCACTGACTTAGATAGAAAAATAATCAGTAATAACTCTTTATCTTATTTGTATTGAACTTCAGTTTGTTGTTGAAGATTTGTTGTTGAATAGCATTTGATCAAAGCAAAAACTCAATATTTCATTTATGAATGAAATCGATATTCACATATATTCCCATTAACACCAATAAACTTGCTAATGAATTTATGAATCTTGTTAAATAGTTTAAATATATCTGTTATATAAATTGAATGACAAGTTGGGCATGTCACTTTTGCTTAGGGCAAAATTCATACATTTTTGAAGCACTATTTTCCTTGTGGAAAATCACTCAAAGCCATGAAGAGCCTTAAATTTGAGACAAACAAATAATGCATGCTAATTTTCTATTAAATATTCAAACTCGAAAAAAGTTCCAAAAAATTGATAGAAGTAAGTAGTCAGTCATTTGCATACATTTTGAAATTTATTGCCTCACTAGCAGAAAATATTTGTTGTAGTTTTGTATGAAACACAGATTTATTTTATTTTTATTTCTTTAATTATCTATTAGATTTTAATCCAAGCTGTATGCGGCATTGGATAGGATAGAGAATATTTTTTAAAACAAATATTCTTGCAGCATAAGAGTTAGTTATAAGATGGATACAGAGTCAAACTGGAAAGACTCTGTAGATAGTCTTTTTTTAGAATCTGGCCCCTAACCAAGAGTGGAGGGAGAGAAGAGTAAGAGAGAATGCCAGAGAACTTCTCTTCACAAGTGGTTTGGAAGAAGCAGTGTTGTCTGACCCACAACTTTCCTTTTGTATTCTTCTACTGTCACTCCTATTGGACTTCTGTGCTTGAACTATGAAACAAGAAAAGGTATTGTAGACAAAGATTATGAACATTAGATAGCAGAAAAGAAGGATATCAAACTCTGTGCTACCATTCAGTGGTAATTCAGGAATCTGTTCACTGAGCCTCTTGATTTTTCCAGCCCAGATCTCACCTACGTGAACTGGTCTATTGAACACATACAGCAAAGAGGGGGCAGGTTCCCCCAGAGAGCTGCCTTCACTGATTGGATTAACAGAAAAAGAACAATACTAGATAATGAGTCCTAGAAACAATGTGATAAAATAAAAGTGGAAATTTGTATACATTGCAATGCTAATTTGATAATAAAATCTTGCTTTTTCAAATAAGGAATGTCAATATTATTATTTACCAAAATATGCATTATTATTATTATTATTGCATATGCTTCTCTATAGCATATATTTTATAGAAATGTTTAAGAGGTGGGAAATTGTGTCTTGGACATTTTTTTTGAAAAAAATCTCTCCTACTCTGCATTTGCATAGATGGGAAACTAATTTTCAGGACATGAAAAAACTTACTACAACGTTCATTCTATTTTTAGAGTGGTGATTTTGGTTACTGTTTCAGATCCCTCAAAATCTTATCTTTAGGACACTTTGAAGAGGCAGAGCTTGGCTGTTATACAGAGAGATCCTCTAAAGATAGGACTTGTTAGGGACTCATATAAAAAGAATTGTGTAAAGTTTTAGGAGATTCGTGGCTTGGGGTGCAAAGTTTATTTTGCTTTTGGCTACGCAGTCTTTCTAACTGAGTAATTTATTGTCTCAATATAACGACTGAAGCAAATTTAGATGTTGGAAAGAATGAGAAAAATATAATGTGATGACTATAAATGCTGTTCTCATGAGTGAAAAAGCTTATTTGCATGAAAAAATGCACACCAAGAATTGGTGGTTGTGGGAACCTATAGTGGGGAACTAATACATTGTTTTTTCCTTTCAAGGATAACAGCTTTCCCAGTTATTGACTCCTGTTTGAGATAGATTTTGTATGGGAGACATCTCCCCTTATCAAAGCAAAATATTTCATAAAGTGGGTGCCATAGCAGAAAACCCCACTGCCTATGATTCACTAAGTATAGCTCCCTAGTTGATGGGACCTGTAACATGTTTTCTCTGCTGGATCTGGTTGGGCAGGCAGATGGAATTGAGGACAGATAGTCTCTCAGGTAACCAGGTCCTTTGCCATGTAGAACTTGAATTCAGTACCTTGAATTAAATCATAGCTGAGAGAGACGTACAGACCAACTTGGTATTTAGAGGCAGCAGCTAAAAGCAAAGGGCTCTGGAAGTCTTCTGACTGAAATAAGGACTAAGACCAGAGAGCTTGATGCAAAACCAGTATAAGACATTTGAGCCACATTTTCTGAAAATGGCCCATTCTTCATCTCTCACCATAGCCCCAATGCCTATCACCACAATAACATTTTTGACCTGCCCATATATCCCCAACAGCTGCATCTCCCCTAATTCCTAAGGATTGGAACCTTCCATAAAACTCAACCACATTTATCCAAGGGAAGGTAAGTTAGGTACTAAGAGACACTTAGTGACTGGAGCAGGGAAAGGTGCCTCCACAATAGCCTGCCACTCTACTAATACCCCCACAAATTCAACCATTGTTAATACCTTCACAGTTCTAGTGTCCAGATAAGCTTCTCAGATGAAAAGCTACCAAAACATAGTGTTCAATAAGTTTTGGCAGCCACTATCAAGTTTATACAACTTGCAGAGGAAGAGAGGCTGGTAGCAGAAAGGCTACAGATGTAAGTCTGTCCTCCAATCTATTCCTCTGGTCAGTTTCAGATGCACAGGCATGAGAAGCACAAGAAGTGCAAGAAGGCTTGACAAGCATGACTAGACCCAGGAATGATCAATATGGCTCTTTGGTTGAAGTAGATCCTGTCTGTTCATTGAACATCTATGCACCAAATGGCACCAGGTCTTTAGGCATGGTAAACACCATAATTACAATTAACATGGCTGGCACAGTCAACAACTAACATGGCCCTTCCTTCATGTCCTCTTGCCCCTCCAGCCTCCAAGATACCAGAGCAGGTCTATATCCAAGAGCAATCCCAGTAACAAACAAAAAGGAGACATCCTAATTCAATTATTATAGAAGATGATTCATCCCAGGCTTCTATTGTCTGACATTTTTTCCTTTTCTATTTCCTTAGTGTCTCCTGTATTTGCACTTTTCTTGTATTATAAACATAAAATGCCTCTTTGTCATTAAACATTTGCAGATTAGTGAAAATAATCAATGTGTTGTAAATAATTTACAACATCTGAAAATGAATATCAATATATTTCAGATTCCTCACTCTGTGAGGCTCAATTCTAATTCCTGGTCCATATTTGTCTATTTGTGAGCTTTATGATGCATGGCAAGTCTCTCATGCAAAAGATAACCATCTGGCAGAGATGAAATGCATTTATGATGCTCTCTTAAGGGAGAATTGTGTCTAATCCTCTTTGGATATACAGGTAGGAACTGGGAATATACTTTATATTTACAGAGTTAAAACATGGCTCAAAGTCTAGAAAGCTGTTCATTTAATTCTCACTTTGACTTCTGCTTTGGTTGCTTTGGAAATTTGGAATATGTTTGATTTGTAAATTTTAAAAAGCATTTAATTAAAAAACCTATTTAAATGATGCATACTAAATTCATTGAGTTGTTGTTTGATGCAATTTACATAATAATATTTTCATATTAGGATGGATTTTTGAAGGTCTGTGTAATCTGACATGTAGGATTCTTTTCATGCTCAGTCCTTTCTTGAATGGCTTGGAGCTGATTCACCTTATTTGGGAGCTATTAATTGTGTTCAATAGGAACGAAGTTAAAATTACTTATATTTATCGCTTGATAAAAACTTCGTACTTCAGTGCTTTAAATTTTATTTATAAATGACTAAAGTATTTGCTCAAATTTTGTATTTTAAAAAAGTTTGTTCCATTTTATGTTGAATAGGTAGTGTATTCAGAATAAATGTTCCACAAAATATTTATGTAATCTGGCCCTTTAGCAGCAGATTGGCAAGCAAATTCTGTTTGGATTCCAAAAGCTAGGCATCATTCCAAAAGGTAGCTTATTTTTGCCAGCAGATCCTTTTATAAAAACATTTTTGTATTTCTACATGGAAAAATGTGACCTTCATAATTTACTTGGAGTTCTGCTCTCAATTGCATATGGGATACTCAGAGAGACACAACAAATTATAATGCTGTGTGTTGTATTTGTAAGTGGTATTTTCCATTGACTTGAGGTATTTCTAACTACGATGTGCTTTCCAGTTATAAATATTGATAGAACTAAGATGGAAGTGTTTATACTTAGAATATTTGATTAGCTTTTTGAGTACTTGTGGAATAAAACATTAGCATTTCTAGGGAAAATGTTATTTAGAAAAGACAACAAATCATTAAAATAAATCATACTTTAACTTTTTAAATTACTTCATTTATTTCTTATTTCATGTATTGCTTTATTTTGATTTCTTTCTGTAAAGTTAAACTTTATGCTCTGTGTCAGGGTGCAGTATATAGAACTGTGGCTTACTACTCTGGTTTATTGCTCAGAGGGTGAAGAACAAAGACCAGCTAGATAAACAATTTACTGTATAGCAATGCCTACCGACCTGTGTCAGCTTCTCCCATTAGACTTTATATATTGACTGTTCTTTCCCAAATATGAAGTTGTTTAGAATTGAAGGGAAAAGCTGTACAGTCAGAATAAGCTCTAATTAGTGTAAACTGCCATTTGAGGATTGAAAAGATACTTGACCTTGCTGGGCCATGGTTAACCCTGTTGTAAAATTAATAAACACCATTGTGAAAAAGCAAGAATTGCTTTAAAAGCAATCTGAAGGAAAGCATGCAAGAACGTGGATGCTACAGAGAGAGAGTGAACATCCACATTATTGTTCTATTATACAGTACCTGTATAAATTCCCTATGCTCTCTTGGAACAAAATTAGTCAGAGATTTCTTGGTGCTGAAGATGTAAATAACACAGACAGATCTTTCAGGACTGAATTCAGTGGCTCAAACAACATTGCCATATACCATCTGGGATCATTGTTTTAACCTTTAGTAGTAGCAAGAAAAATGTTAATAAAGATCAGTGACTTGAATAAAACTTCAAATCATTGATGAGTTTTACCTTACAACTCCTGCCTGAATCATGTAGGGTAGAAAGGGGAATAAGACATGACCTTATCCTTTCCCATTTGAAATTCTTCAAGCGAAGGTGTGAATAAGGTCTAAGCCCAATCTTAGATGCTAGACAATTCTGGAATTGTTTTCTGAATGTTCACTTGAGTGATACAATAATCATCCCCACAATGTAGAAAAATTCCATATTCATCAAATTCTGTTTGAAAGCAGTAGAAAATCTGATCAACAAGGACAGTTGAACTCTGAACTCTTAAAAATACAAATCAATAATGCAATACCCAATGTAATCAGAAGAACCTTAATAATGCTAAATAGACATGGTTACAATGTGTCTAAAATGTAGGTATTTCTCTCTCTCCCTCCCTCCCTCCCTCCCTCCCTCCCTCCCTCCCTCCCTCCCTCCCTCCTCTCCCCCTCTCCATGCTTGCATATTTGGAATGTTTGCCAAGGGCATAATCTGAACAAGTTCCAGCTTGTGCTCCTGTTCACAAACTGATCATTTAAAATATTCATCTTGTGATAAGTTTTGTGTGAAATTGCTTCCCTGAATTTCTGCAGTGTTTAATAGAAATGAATAATAAATAAACATGGTATAAAAATCCATCTAATGCAAGCTGTTGAATAATTCCTGCTAAAATGTAAAAAGTTTTCCCTGTTAGAAAAGAGGCTGTAAACACTTGAATAGTCTAAAATGACAATTATATGGTCCAGAATAACAGGTGTAAAAATCTTCACTCATCCTGTAGAGGTATTCTGCCTTAAATGAATCCATCTGGCACAAAAAGGGATTTTATATGGTAGGCCATCTCAGCTATGTAAAAGAGAACTCAGTAGCAAAAGTTTCCATTACTTACAGACATTTTCATCTAATTAATGCAATCTTCATAGTAATGAGGGTAGTTACCTCAGAAGAAATTCTTTGACTAAAAAGCCTTTTTAAATGTCAGCAGAATGTGTCATGTATTTACCATTGTGTGATAATGTCACCATCTTCTCTTTATAACCTTTTATGAAATCCTGGATATATATAGTTAGCTCTAGTAATTTTACTTTACATCAATTTATTAAATGCTGCAATATCAAATATTTTGTGGAAAGTTCAAAATATTGTAATGACTAAGATTCTGGCCTCTATTATCCAGACTATGTCAAAATATGCCAAATCCTGTGATATGTTGTCACCAGCCAGTAGGTTCCTATGCTCCATATGGAAATATCTACTTTAAACTTACTTTAGTGAAATTCCCTGACATATTTAAAGAGGTGCCATGTTTTCAGAGATGATCTTTTGACCCAGGACATGATATGTAGATAGAATTCCTGTGCTGTTTTTAAATATTGTATAAGAAGGGGAATGTTTTACTCTTTTTCTCCTGTGCTTACTTGCTGTGGTGCCTGAATCATCAGGAAAAGTATTATTTTTATGGGTGGTTAACAAAAGTAAAATCTTTTGCTGGGCACAAAACATAGCCAAGGAGCTCTGACTGCAGAAAAGAAGACAGAAATAACACCTGCATGTACATAAATCAATTGCTTGTACACTGGAGTTCAATTCATGTGTTCGTTCAACTGTAGGACAGTTCTTGCTTAAAATGTAAGAAGATAGAGGCACAGCTGTGTGGCAAGCCATTTGTGTAAAACAACTCCCAGTAGCATTGTGGGTTTTCTGTGAAGCCACATCACACAGACAATTTAATCCACAGAACTGCATCCCTAAGCAAATGTAAGGCATGGCAGCTTGAGTGCACAAATCTGGTTGAATGATAAAAGACTCTCTGGCTCAAGTAACAGCACAGAGTTATGCAGATGGGCCTTCTCTAAAAAAATCAATTGTAAGGAATAGGTGATACCTGGCTCAATAATAGTAGCTGTGAGAAGGATCTTGGAGTCCTAGTGGACAAACAACATGAACCAACATTTGGAATACTGCATACAGTCTTGGCCTGGATTTTGAGACTCTAGGAAGAGTGCAGAGAAGAACAACAAAGACTATTAGGAGACTAGAGGCTAAAATGTATGAAGAACAATTTCAGAAATTGGGTTCGTGTAGTGTTATGAAAAGAAGGATTATGGATAACATGATAGCAGTATGCCAATATTTGAGTTGTTGCTACAAGGAACAGAGACTTAATCTATTCTCCAAAGTACCTAAAGGCAGGAAAAGTAGCAATTGATGGAAACTAATCACGGACAGAATCATCATAAAACTAAGGAGAAATTTCCTGACAATTAGAACAATTTATTAGTGGAACAAGTTGCCTAAAGAAATTGTGGAGCTCCAAATCTGAACATTTTAAAGAAGAAACTGGACAATCATTTGTCTGAAATGATATATGATTTCCTGATTGAGTAGGGAGTTGGATTGGAAGACCTCCAAGATTCCTTCCAACTCTATTATTTTATTATTCTGTTAGTTTCTCTTGAAGAGAGAAAAATTTGGAAAAAGACCCAGCATACTCTTTTTCTCATAAACCCAACCCTTGGGTTTATTCTGGGACCATATATAAGACTTCCTATTTCTATTCACAGAAGCATTTCACATATATTTAGTCTCATTTTTTTGCTTATCTTATTGGTTCATGCCTTTAGATCTGTAGGTATAGGAGGCTGTTTTATTACCTACTCAATTTATATCTTAAAATAAATCCACACAATGAAATAAATTCAAGGATATTTCAAATTAATTAGAACACAGTCATTTTATTTTCTTTGAAAAAGAAAGAGCTTGGTTCATGCCATGGGTATAGATACCAGGTATAGGACACCAGGTGTAGGATTTCAGAGCTGATTCCAAAGAGGTGACTCGGAAAACATTTTTTTCTTAGACACCATTTTGGAATCAAATTCAAAACACTGTGGTATTCTGCTACAACAAACAACAATCATTGCAAAGAGAGATTTCTGTATAGGGTTCTTTTACATAACTGACTAATTATCTGATTGGAAATGTCTCAACAACCATACTTAAGAGAACAGAGGACATTTTCTTCGATTTGTCCCTCACACACTGCAGAGGAAACTATACCTGTGAATTCCTGTTTCACCTAGGACTATCTTGTCTTCAGACACAAGCTGTTCCATGTATTCATTTGTAGCACCTTGTAAATTTAGAAGTGGAACCTTTCTATGACTTGAAGATGGTCTGGGCACACACACTTTCTTGGGGGAGAGGTGTCACTGATCTTCTGGGTCATTTGCCTTTTGGAAAATGTTAAATCCAATAAAGTCATAGAGCATGAGTAAAATGCTTCCATGACGTTGGTGTTGCAGTAGTTTGGATGGATGGCAACAGAAGTATGTGTGTATGCACATGGAGATATGTAGGATTGGAATAGCTCTTTATCTGCTATTTCTACCCCACAGAGGTATTCCATGGCACTATAAAGAAAGGGAGTGGTGAGATTACAACCAATCAGATAAAACTGTCCAATCAGTTCTGTTTTCTCAGCCATGGATGCTCAGGAATAGCTGTATCTGATCCTTGGGTTCTATAGAGGCAGTTTTAAGCCATCTGGAGATATGTAGAGCCGAGGTGGCACAGTGGTTAAATGCAGCACTGCAGGCTACTTCAGCTGACTGCTGTTCTGCAGTTCGGCTGTTCAAATCTCACCGCTCAGGATTGACTCAGCCTTCCATCCTTCCAAGGTGGGTAAAATGAGGACCCAGATTGTTGTTGGGGGCAATATGCTGACTCTGTAAACCGCTTAGAGAGGGCTGAAAGCCCTATGAAGCAGTATATAAGTCTAACTGCTATTGCTATGTTTTAATGTGTGTCCACAAGTTCATTATGTATTTGTGAAAACATAGTCCCACATGGAAATTAGATGTTATAGTGCCTAATCTGGAGTTGGAGGGGAAATAGCTTTATGGAAGGAATAAAAAGGATGCAAGTGATCTTTTTTGATCTAATTGATTGATTCAATTGTGAATTTAGGAAGATATTGAAGGAACTGTCATTCCCTCAATATTTGAAGAAACTGAGGTATGGTGAGAGGAAGAGTGCATCTTAATAAACCCCTTCATGGATTTGCAGCTGCTTAGATGAATCCTGTACTTCCCATTCCAAAGGAGAAGGGAAATGTGGCATAAGGAGCTTTTCAGCTGTTACCCTCAACAGCAAGGTTTCAACCTTGCATTAAACGTTGCAGCACCAACTCTGTGGAAGCATTACTTGTATGCTGCGGCTTTACTGCAGATGATGAAACACATGTTCAAACATATTCAATGGTCTTACGGAAGACCATTGTACACATTTCAATGTGTAATGCTGCAGTAGCTAATCTGAAAATGGAGAGCAAACAGCTTTACTGAAGGGGAAAAAGTGGCAGGTCTTCTGCTGTCATTATTTCATTTCTAGAGAATGGTCAGGCACAAACATACTGTTTTGCTTTTCCAACCTTAGTTCACAAAAGAAAAGAAAAGCAAGAGAGTTTTCCAGAACTCTGAACACAGTTCTGTTCACTCTGTGGGCTCAGAAAACTGACTCCAAGAGAAGTGTTCCTCACTCTGCTTTTCTCATTTCCTACTTCATATGCAGACAGAAACCGTTATTCTGCTTGTTGAAATAGGCAGTCTACTTTTCTGCCAGCTTCTGCACTGGTAAACAATAATTTAAGAAATAGCAGTGAATCAAAGCTGCAAATGTCAAGATATTAAATGCATGCAAAATAATGTCCAGACCACTTGCTTCATGTTATTTGCTGCAGATAATTGAAACAAACTAAACTTTTGGGTTTATTTCAAACATATAGAATGTGATCTTTCATATTTTATAAAACACCATATTGACATTTTGCAATTGTTTTTCCACCTTTGGATAATAGAGAAATCTCCCTTAGGGTGATAGAACTAATAAATGATTTATCTGAGCACTCTGGAAATGTATGATCTGATTTGCGGCTGACTTTGCATTAAACTCAAGGCTATTGTTTATTCTCTTTAACAAGGAGTCAAACCATGGGGTGATAGTAGCACTTGTCTTCCAGTTCAAATTCGAGCACAATGTCAAAACAACAGTGATGTATCATTTATAGATATATACAAGAACAACTGGATTACAAGTAATATCAGACTACAGGGAATGAAAAACTGAGCAGAATGTCTTCATCAAGTATGAAAGAAGCATGAAAGTAATTTCTAGAGTGAAACACACTGAGAGTTACCATCTGACTTAGCTCAGTAATAAGATGATGTCTCTATCAGACTGTCTCCATTTGATCCTGTGTGTCATCTTCAGGTAAAGGGGTCAATAACAGCTAGTGGGTGATATGAAAAATAACTGCCTCATAGCATAAAATCACATAAATTATAATAGCTTGTGCAACATCCAACAAATAATATTGTGCTAGATAATCAGTCCTGTAGAATTTTTTTAAAAATTGTTTTCTTCTTTATATCAATTAAAATTGAGGGAAAAAATGGACTCATACTGATTTTAGATACAATGACTGATACTACTATTCTATTATAATGACTGTGCAGACTGACAACTCATTCAAGATCTCTGAACAGATGTCATCTATGAAATGAGAACTGATATTTACTCTTACAGGCTTCTATGGGAAGGATGGGTGGACTGGTAGAACTGGTCAGGTTAATGGAGAACAAGTCTGTTACAAAGTTCTTTGCGTGACTTTTATTTAAAATGCCAGTCTTAATATTAAGAGTAAAATAGATGCACTAAGGCCTGTAGCTAAATAATCAACACTACATTCCTGAAAGTGTTTTGTACTCTGGGGATTTCTGGGGGGTGCAAAAAAAGGAAAAGAAAAATTGACTGGAGGAATGCACTTATTTCTAGGTCTCTGCTTGCCTCTCTTTGCCTTAATGGATGAATTCACATTTCAGAATAAATCCAAAGCAAACCAATCACCTTCTTGCTTAACCCAATAAGTCAGACTAATCTAAGTAACATCAATGAAAGGTTCTCTCTCAAAATTCTTTGACCAAATATGCTCAAAAGATGCTCTAACTAATTATGCTGTGTGGTTCTACTGCCATGATCTACTGTTGCTCTTAAAAAAAGAAGTACAGGAGGCCCTATAGCCAAGCAAGGTCTATAAGCAAACACAGCTACAACACTTATTTTACTGCCATTCAATGTTCTTTGGGATTAATGAATGATACCTGAGTTCTGACACTTAAAAGGATTATTGAGATGGTTGAATGTCAAGGGTGAAAGGATGGCTAAATCTCTGGCTTTCTGCGTTGCTGCTAAACTTTCTTTTAAATGTGATATTGATGAATTATGAAAAGATTTATGAAGCTGTCATGGCAGTGTCATGCCACTTTACAATAAAATAGTATTTTAAAAAATCACATTTGTCCCTTGAAAGCTTCCAATTAAAGGAATATTTTTTCTGCATCTGTTAATGGATTTACTAGTAATATAAAATAACTTACTAAGTAACAAGTATCTGATCACTGAAGACCATTAACTGAAAAAATGTTATACATATATGTTAATTAGCATGGGGTGAATATGCACTCAGATGAGAAATTATGCAGACTGATTTAACCACATATATGTTAATGAATATTAATGCTACTAATTAGGACCAGGTGAAACTATCCAAGAAAATAAACTGTTTAAAGTGAAACTTGATTGCTTGCATATAAGAAAATTTATATGACATTTATAACCTCTTTTTATGACACTAGTTCTGTGAATTTAAGGTCTTCATAATGCAAGAAGAAATTTATTAAGCAATAATTCTATTACTTTACTATTTTAGAAAATGCTTTACTTGTTTTTCAGCTAGGGTCATATAACAAACTTAAATTATTAGAATTAGGATTAGAATTAGGTAAAAGAATTTCAAAGAGTTTATTTGATTCAGAACTGTGATTTGATTCAAAAGCTGAACCAATTTGATCTGCACTATATATTTGAAAGGTGTAACTGATTTGGCCTGAAATTTAATGTAACAAATGTGCATATATGCAAAAATCCATGAAAACCCCAACTCAGCTTGGAAAAATCTGGTTAATTAATTTGTTCCTGTGATTTGAAAACTTTAATTTAGGGGTGTATAATTTGGAAGAATTTTGGTTATGTAAAATCTCCCAATTCAATTTTTAGCAGTTTACTAAAGATTGTATTTGAGTTTTTTAAGTTTAAGTTTTAAGGAATTGATATAATCCATTTAGAGGAATGCAGTGTCTCAATAGCTAAGTCGATCAGAAAGGTTGGCTGTTCGGTGGTTTGAATCCCTAGTGCCACGTAACGGGGTGAACTCCTGCTATTTGTCCCAACTTCTGCCAACCTAGCAGTTTGAAAGCATGTAAAAATGCAAGTAGAAAAATAGGGACCACCTTTGGTGGGAAGGTAACAGCACCTTTTCATTTAGTCATGCCAACCACATGACTACGGAGATGTTTTTGGCTTTGAAATGGAGATAAGCACCACCTCCCAGAGTCAGGAATGACTAGCACATATGTGTGAAGCAGTGGTGGGTTTCCAAATTTTTTAGAACGTCTTCTGTAGGTGTGGCCTGCTTTGTGGGTATGGCTTGCCAGCCATGGGACTGAGTGGGAGTGGCTTGGCAGTCATGTGACTTGATGGGTGTGGCCAACTTGTAAAATGTGGTGAAACTCACTTAACAACGCTCTTGCTTAGCAACCAAAATGTTGGCTCAGAAACTCTGGCATTTGAAGCACGCAAATCTTAAAGCTGTTATGTTACAAGACCCTTGCACTCCTAACCCTTTAGAAAAAAAAAACAGGGGTGTTCAAACTTGATAGCTTTAAGACTTGTGGACTTCAATTCCCAGAATTCCTCCTCTCGCTCTTCATCTTGATGATGTGCGGACGGGCAGAGGAAGGGAGCTGGAACCGATTCTAAAAGGCATTGTAGATTTGCGGAGCCTCTTCTATAGAAGAGGTTAGAACTGGCAGGACCCACCCCTGGTGTGAAGGGAAACTTTACCTTTACCTATCATCCATTTCCTTATAGCATAATATTGGCTTTTCCAGTTGAAAGTTTCACAAGAAATAAGAAAATAAAAATTAAGTGGATGGTAGGTGGTAGATTGTGAGGATCTATAGTGGAGATGAATTTAAATTATTCCAAAACTGATTTCACTGCAGTTGGAGCCTCACTGAAGAAAGATAAAACATAACTCAAGTTTCAACATCAATTTAATCAGCTTGGTAAAAGGATAATATCAATGAAATCAATTTTCACTTTCTTAAGCAATATAAATTTTAACAAAAAAATTTCTCAGCCCCCAATTCCTATTTTTGTCATTTAAACTGAAAATTTACAAAACATATAGAAAGCAGGCTGCAAGCAAGACAAAGACGCATCGCCTTTCTTTGCTAGTGGGATAAAACAGATCTTTTCCAGTCCTGAGGCCATTGACATGTAAACCATATCACTTGGCACAGAGCAGTAACGATGTTCTGCCACTGGTCCTAGTACTTCTACAGGTATTCCATCAATACATGAGACTTTCCAATTTGAAAATTTCTCAATGGCCCATTGTACTTCTTTTTTCAAGACATTTGTTTCTTTATCACTATCATTTTGATAGTAAGTCAAACTGCTATAGAGTCCTTCCCTATGTTCTTTCCACATATTCTTGATCTGCTGGTCACTTAGTACATTTCAATTATGGTCTTTAACAGATCCTTCCTAGACTAAAAAGCTGAATTGCATTATGTTCACAATGGCAAACAACTTTAATATTTTACTTCCAGTTAGCGTCTTCAAGATGTTGACACTCCCACAGACGAATTTTCTGTTTCTGGACTTCATGTTGGAAAATTGCATTTGGCTTTTAAACTTTGTCCTTCATTATGTTTGGTTTTAGCTGATCAGTTATTCTGATGATGCTGTCAGACAACCACTTGTTTCTTCTCTTTAGTTTTTGGCATGACACATACTTTTCAGCAATTACAATGATGCTACCTTGATGTTCATCTGGATTTTTCTATTCTAGATTCAATGGTTCAAACCTGTTCTTAACTTCTATGGCAAACCTAGATGAAATGTAGTTCACATTGAATTTTGGGTGATAGTACTTTTTTTTTCATTTTGCAGTTTGAGCTTCAGTTTAGCCCCTAATAACTGATGGTCTGAGCTACAATCAACTCCAGGAAGTCTCTTAATAGATGCAATTGAACCTTTTCAGCATTGTTGGCATAAAATGAAGCCTATTTAATTTCAATGTTGTCAATTTGGTGCTGCCATGTGTATAAACATTGCTTGTGTTGAATAAAACATGTTCATTATGCTTCTTTATGATTTTTCTGGAAAAATTGCACTAGACAATAGCCAGCTTCATTCTGTTCATCTAGCCTAAATCTTCCTATGATTCTTGCAACCTCTCCTACTGGCATTCTTTTGCATTGAAATTGGCCGTAATATATACAATATTTTTTTGCTTGAGAGCACATTGAAGCTCACTGTAAAAAAGTTCAATTTCATCATCATTTGAGTCTACAATTGGAGCATAGATTTGTAGTATGGTAATGTTGAGTGGCTTGCCTCAAATTTGGATAGATATTATGTGATCTGTAATTTTATTTATTTATTTATTTTATTTGTTTTGTCAAGCGTGTATAAGATAATAGATATAAGTACATACAGAATTATGAATACATGAAATGGATACAAAGAAATGGGTTTTAGGACAGGTGTGGTAGACTACATTGGTTGTCTTATGCATGCCCCTTACAGACCTCTTAGGAATGGGGTGAGGTCAACAGTAGATAGTCTAAGGTTAAAATTGTGGGGGTTTGGAGAAGAAACCACTGAGTCAGGTAATGCATTTCAGGCATTGACCACTCTGTTACTGAAGTAGTATTTTCTGCAATCGAGTTTGGTAAAGTTTACCTTAAGTTTGTATCTATTGTGTGTTCATGTATTGTTGTGGTTGAAGCTGAAGTAGTCATTGACAGGTAGAACATTGTAGTAGATAATTTTATCTACTACGCTTAGGTCAGACTGAAGGTGGCGTAGTTCTAAGTTGTCTAACCAAAATTTCAAGTTTGGTGGCATAAGGTATTCTGCTGTGAGCAGTGGAGTGATGGGTTCTTCTCATGAAATATCTCTGGATTTGCTCAGTTATATTAATGTCCTATATGCAGTGCGGGTTCCAGACAGATGAGCTGTATTCGAGAATTGGTCCAGCAAATGTTTTGTATGCTCTGGTTAGTAGTACAGTGTTACCAGAGAAGAAGCTACATGGAATTAGGTTAACAACTCTTAGTGCCTTTTTGGCAATGTTGTTACAATGTTCTCAACATATTTAGCACAATTTAACACAACATTAAATTTAATTTTAATTTTAAATTTAACACAATGTTGTTACAATGTTCTCAACACATTTAGCCACTTGCACACTTAGGCAGAATGCAACTCCTTTTCATCTGATGACATTGTTTCAAGAAAAATAAACCATAAATTCATCTGATTTGAATTGACTACTGCCTATCCAGTGTAACTCACTGATTACAAGGTTGTTTATGTTTTCTTTAATCACTTCTCTTTTTACGATTTAAAGTTTCCCAAGGGACATGCCTCTAACACTACATTTTCCAATTAGATATAACTTTATACAGCATAGGCAATCTCTTTCATCATTGGGCCCATCAATTGTTGGGCTTCTTGAAGGCTTTCCTCCAAAATGTCATAAAATCCATGACTACTATCTTTGCTCTTCTCCAGTAGCTTGCAGGCTACCATCCAGCCTGGAGAATCTACTATTGGTATTCATATCTGACTCATATTGAATTATTGGCTCTGGTGAGATTTTTTTACAGGGTAGTTCACCACTACTTTCCTTAATCCACTATTTTATCTGGCTTGGGGTCAACCATAAGGCTGGGTTAATAAGTCTATTAAAATGAACTTTATTTAAATGGTGTAGTTTTACTTTATCTTAAAGTGAAGAATTACAGATTAATTACCAATTTATTAGTAGTATATCCATGACAGCTGGTCTTTCTACTGTTCTCTGAATGAAAAAGTTGTCACAATTTCCTGGAAGGACTATGCTTGGCAATTTTATTTTTAACAGAAGTGAGGATAATTAAAAACCTTTCATCACATTAGCTCACACTACTTTACAATTTGCTTTTGGACATTATAATCTAGATATGGTCCAATAACATGATTTTTGTTTTGTTTTTGTTCATTCCTTTTTAACCCAGATTTTTTTCTAATAAGTAAATAAGACTTTATTGTGAGTTTTGGCCAGTTTAAGATGTTAGCTGAAATATTAATTAAAATTAAATTAAAAATGATAAGACTGGAAAATTACTTGAATATTGGGACCATACATAGAATAATATAGAGTTAGTCCACTTTTAAAGTAGGGTTTAATTAATGTTTTAGATAGTTTGATTCCATATAGAGAAAAGTGATGTTAAACAATAACATAGGGGTATAAATATAGTCTTTGTCTAATCTACTTACCTGATATTCTCTCTCTCTCTCTCTCTCTCTCTCTCTCTCTCTCTCTCTCTCTCTCTCTCTCTGTGTGTGTGTGTGTGTGTGTGTGTGTGTGTGTGTACACACATACAGGCACAGAGGGTGGCAGAGGGAGAGGGAGAGGCGAAGGGTGAGAGTGAGAGAAAAGACCTGCTTATATTTAGCAATCATTAGCTGGTATAGAATCCTCCCAAGTTTGTCAAATTCATATGGTTTCCTAGGAAAATGAATATAATAGGAAAATTATAACTATCCCCTATTCTTTTGGATTATTAATGATTCAGTCTATTTAACTGAAAAGCAAGGCCAAAATTAGTACTTAGGAGTCAAGATGGAGATATATAGTTCAATTTAAGATTCATATGTATAGTACAAAGAAGGATTTTCTAGGTTTCAGTTGTATAATAATTAAATTATTGATATTGTGACTAGAAGCGACTTGGAAAATGGGACCTTTCCAAAACCTGAGTTGTAAAGAAAGGAAGGTTTTGTTGTATGGAACTGTCAAAGTGAGTATTCCAAGATATTACTGGAATATGGAAAGACTGTGCATTTAATTCTGGCACAACCAAAGACCAAAATTTGTAGGCATCTTGGTAGTTGGTTGTTGCCAGGTAAAATTATATTTTAGGGCATATTATTTCTTTCTTTTTGACTTATTTCTAAACATGGGCTGTAAGTTGGACTTTGTCTGTAGGTCTAATAGTGGCAATCACCTCTCTCCTAGTTCTAATGCAATCTGTGAAACCATTGTGATCTACACAACAATGCTTGGGTTTATAGGATTTTATGCCATGTATTTAGGATACAATTAGATTAAATTCTAATTTTTTAATAGTACTTTTTAAATTTAGGTCTCTAATGTTAAAGGACCAGTCTGCAGAGGAACCCTACAACAAACAATCTTTAGATGCTAAAGCCAATCATCTTGCAAGGTTACCCTTACAAGTATCATGAATTTTGTAAATTTGTCTTTCCATTATTCAATTAGGCTGGATCAAAATATGAATTCTTTCTAAGGAGACCTTTCGTTTCAAAGCAGTATTAGCCAGATGACATAAGATTACATGACTAATAAGCAAAAGTAGATTCTAGTTTTATAAACTAAACATGTAAATCATATTCATAGTGGCACCATATTCATTCAACTGGATTTCTGTGCAGGTGTAAATACTAATATACCAATTCATCCTGTCTTGCATTTTATCTGCTTTTTTTAAAAAAAATGAATTCTTCAATTGATATGTGTTGATAGAAATCATTCCACTATACAGTATAATAGCTAATAAAGTAGTTCTTTCTGCACTAAAAGTTCAACTTCTGTCTTTGGACAATGTGCATTTGTTTCCTCATACAAATATGCTACATGCTTAGCCATAAAGGCTGAAGTGGATTTTTTTTTATGTGCCACATTACGATCACAGTGGCAAGGGAAGCCCTAGATTTCTCAATACAATATAACACATACCAAGAGCTTGTTAAAATGTGACATCTCTAGAACAGAGGAATAATATCCAGGAAATAGTAAGGACTCATCCTAACAAATGAGTTAGAACATGACATTTATTGCACAAAAAGTGAACCATGACCTGAATATGGTGGTAGAGAAGTCAGTAAATTTTGGGCTCTACTTCAATTGCCTGCAGTAAGATCAAAACTAATGTTAGCTTAGGAAGCAGGTAGATAGACAAAAATGTGATCTTTCTTTATCTTTCTAGGATTGAAATCCAAAGAGTTTTTTTTAACAAGCTCATAAATCAGATTTTCTAATAGATTTTTAAATTATTATCAATTTATATGATTCTCCCCTCCTTTGCTTGTTCTTTCTCAAAGCTCTCTTTAGAATTTGGAACAAATTATAAAGTCATTCAAGATTATATTGACTAAATATTTATTTAGAAGCTATTCTCACATATTTGCATTGAAAATGTTTATCCTGATTGTGGGCACTATCAACACTCTGTCACGTTTAGGCTAGTCCTTTTTTACCAGGAAACATAAATCCAGGTTTTAAAACTGTATTTACTATGGATGAATATACAAGTCTGTTTCATTTTCTCTTGAGTGTGTCATTTTCAGGAGTATTCTAACTTCATTCTACTTTATTTCTGTTTGAGAATGCTTGTAATGATTTGATGATGTGTCTATTTTCTTTGTATTCTTCATGCTGTGAGTCACCTTGAAGTTGGTAAAATATAAATCATGTAATATAGTAAATTGAATTTAAAGAAATATAATAAAATAATTTCAGAAGCTCTAAATGAAATCAGTTTATATCACTACCAAACATGGCATAAGTCTTTCCTGGCAGAAATTACGAAAGAATGTAGTTTTTGGGTAGAGAAGAAAAAAGGTGGAGTCTTTTAAAGGACACATGGTGATTATGATTTTCTAGTTACTTTTTCAAACAAAACAACCACCGTAAAATTAATATTTTGGGAAGAATGTTGATAATTGTACAGATCTTCTCTATGTTGAAATAAATGTGTTAATGCTCAGGGTGCATTCCTATAATCTGGATGTCCTGTGCATGAAAGGATCAGCTGCTGTGATCTCAAGAGTCCATGGTCTCTTCCAGCTGTTTGGCAGAAGTCCTCACATTTCTCAAGGTAGTGCTTTATTATCAAGCTGTATCATAACCTTTTACTTTTACAAAATAATTGGATGAAATATTTGCCCCTGGAAGAAACCTGAGGTGAGAGTTCAGTTGTTTTTCTAAAGCAACAGTACATACTACATCCCAGGAAGTCTATTAATTGTGTAGACAGCTTCTCCTCTTTTTTCTTATACTGTACCACTGTTCAATTTGAACTTTCATACTAGCCCTTAACCTTGTTTTGCCATCTGAACTCTTATTTCTGACCTCACAAAGGATATTATGAAGGCTGAAAACCAACCTTTCGAAACATTTGTCTCAGAAACACTGCCTTTCCTTCACAGCATGGCTACACTAGAATTCAGTCTGCCAGCTTAATGCAGAAGTGCCATAACTTTACTGAAGCACTTCAGGTTCTTCCAGCTGTTCCCTTTATCATGTCTAGTAGCTGGAAGAGGCTTTTGTGCATGTCTTCTGATTACTGGATGTGATGGCACAGACATTGGATGCAAAGCGATGAAACTGCTGGACCCTTCAGAAGCAAGGAGATATGTTGTTTTGTAAGCATCTTTTAAAGGTGTCTTTGCTTGAGGCATCACTAAAAAAACCTTTGTAAACACATGAACTTCCAAAAATTATGAAAGAAGTGTATAATTATTATTTTTTTGGATCTTCACTTTCTAGCAATGCAATCAGGAATAAATGTGCATGAAAATAATTAAGTTTAATCAGAATTTATCCTTTAGTAATGCTGCTGGATAGTTTTCACAAAACCTAAATTTAGACTGGAGCAGACGTATACTATTAAGTGCATTGTTATCCCCAATCTTTGCATTCATTTAGGAATCTCTCTCTGCTTGTTATTAGTAACTGTCTTGAATCATAATTATTGTACTCCTTTGTGTTATTATTTTGGCACTGAGATACTGACATTGTTCCATTATGCATGACATATTGTACCACTGAATCTTCTAACTTTTGAAACACTTCTTTGAAAATGTTTCTAATTATCTCAAACTTAAAATAAAACATAATTGATTTTAAGATCCTTTCTTCACCACTGTCAGATAGATTGGATTTCTGGCAGATAACCAGAGGAAGTCCTTGACTTACAACCACAATTGAGCCCTGAATTTTAGTTGCTAAGTAAGACATTTGTTAAATGAGTTTTGTCCATATTACAACATTTCTTGCCACAGTTTTTAAGCTGACTTTGCTTGTCAGAAGGTTGCAAAAGTGGATCACATGACCCTGGGCCACTGCAATCGTCAAAAATTTGAGTCATTTGCCCAGTGTCTGAATTTTGATCATGTGATCATGAGGATGCTGCAAAGGTCGTAAGTTTGAAAAACTGAAGTCCTTTTTTCAGTGTCATTGTAACTTTGGTCACTAAACAAATGGTTGTAAGTTATGGACTACCTGTAGATAAATTACAGTATAACATGAAATTTTATTACATTTATCTTTGACAATATGGCCTTTCTTACCTCTGTGGATTCTTCATGAGAAGTCCAGTAAACGAACATTGCTATCTACCACCCTCATTCTGTATTGAATGTTTGTTTGTAAAGTGCTTCTCTATTTTCAAAGTTAAGTATTGTGACAAAATTAAGTGTAAGCAGAAATATTACCATTTTTTTGCTTTGAGAGTTTACTTTTTAAAGCCCTATTGTTATGTATACATTTTTATAACAGAGAAAAAAATACATAGTCAAATGAATAGAAGAGAAAATGAAAATAGAAGAGCTTATTCTTGCCCACTCTCCAAACACTTAGAGAAGCACCCTAAAGAGTAAAAGGCAATGATTCTGTGGTGTTGAGAGTACATTATTTTATCCCATACATGTTAGTCTTGGGTGTTAGAAATTGATAAAGTACAATATGAGTGAACCAAATGCTGTAATATTCATTTATTCTATATTTTTGTTAATACAGTTTCTATGCCTGTTCATTTGTCCAAGAAACTCTGGGCAGTCCTATACGTAATACGGATGTAGGGAGAATGAACAAAATGCTATGATATGGATAGTTAGAAAAAAAAATACTGTAGATTCACTCCACACCTAATTTTTATTTTTCTCTTAATAAGAGCTTGGAGGAAGATGGCCTGGGGAGTGGGGGGGGGGGGGAGCGCAACAGAAAGAATAAGAAAAACAGAAAATGCCAAGTTGGTGGCTAGCAGCATATTCATTACATGTAAAATTATCCATCCAGAATCTTTGAACCTAAGTCATATTTTTAGTTTAAAAAAAAACTATATTTGGCCACTTTATATCTCATCTTATTTATTCTTTCTGTCCTTAGCTTGCAGTTCTGTGTTTATTTTCAGTAATCTATATTGAATTCAGTGGAGCTTGCCTTTAACTCTGAAAGTTATAGAGTTGTAATTCTGTTTTACACTTTTCTTCTCGATTATTGATGTGCATTATTCTGATTCAGACTATAAACACAAAAAATGAGAGAAGGAAGGAGATAAAAGATATTACAGATATGGATATACTTCAGCAAGCTGCCTCTTTAAAGCTAATGTGGTCTTATTTATGCATAAACCATTTTATTCCCGTGATTTATTCATCCTTTTCACTCTCAGATGTACAACAACATTAGGATCCAGATGCCAAGCTGCATAAATAGTCTTCCAGAAGTAACATATGGCTTTTTGGCAATGTTATCAAGCATCTGAATAGAAGACTTAGTCTCTTCTGAGTGTGTAATACTCTTGGCTGGTAAAAGGCTACCCACACTGCTTTTATCTCCTTGAGCTACATTTTCTCTTCTGAAATACCGCACCTCTTCTTCCAGCCTTTTTTTTGGTATATTTTCTCCCCTTGGGAATCAGTTATATAGATGATGTTTTTTTCCTAAACTTGGCAGTCATCCAAGGCTTGCCATCTTTAACTATGATGGGAAGGAACTGGCAGTAACACAATTGTTTAAAGCTCTAAAACTTTATTTTGCTATCTGGCCTGAGACATTTGCACATATTTACTTCCGTAATAAAATGCAATGTTTGCCTTTGTTGTTATAAATATTAGTAATGGTACTTAGGTCAACAAAACAGTGTTTTCATCTACGTTATTGCTGTTTCTGTCTGGAACAACTTAGCCATCATGTGCCATTCCCACAAGAGGTTGAGTTAATGTTTTTACTATAGCTAGCAAGGCAAAATTTAGTATGACACATGAAATATTAAAATAGGAATAACAGCATGGGTATATGTAGGGGGTAATTCTTCTTTTCCAGCAAGAACTTTACTCTCCTTGACATTGATCAGGGTTCTAGGGGACAATAGTTATTATTTTCAAGGCATCTGACAAGCAAAGAGATACACTTTGTATTTATCAAAACAGTTAGACATTTATTCGCGAGGGGAAACATGAGAAGTTGACTATTTGTAAAGGACAAATTATGCATGAAAATAAGGGAGCTTGGGATGTTTATGCCTGAGGGTTGGCTGTAGGATTCATAAAAAATAAGAAGTAGTTATAGTGGATAACAAAACACTGTAGGGAATGAACAAAATGCAGAGATGCAAGATAAAAGCAGAGATGAGAACAGAGAGGGAGAAGTAACGAAATTAAGAGGTGAATCAGCTGAGGATACTTTGAATGGCTAAAATCTAGAAATAAATCAGTGAAAAAGAAATGAACATATAGAAAAGACCAATGTACAGAATTCCAGAAATTTTGAGTGAAGAAACCATTTTAGTTTCATTATAAATGCTCTTCTGACAGACTTAGGTACTATGAAAATATCCATGTGTTTCTAAAGAACTGGGCCTTTCTTGTCAAAGCATATTCCTAATTATGTATTTAACTACACATGATCATGCTGGATTATGTGGAAATATATTCACTGAAAATATTAGGCATTATTTGAACTACTTTTCATTGTATTAAAATTGCTTTGTGTTCTTTAAATTAGCCTTTTCACTTTTAGCATTAAATTGGTCAACAGCTTCAGATTTCTCTCTCACACAGACATTTTATTTATGTATGAATTTTAAACAACTCCAATAATGACTGTAAGTGGGATACAAAAGTACTTGGTGTACAAAAGAGCAACAAATCTTTTTTTCTCTCTCCACAGTTATTTTCTTTATTTTTGGCTGAAATAGTGACTGTTAAAAATAAAATAACTGATTATTCAACCTTCCTGTTGCTCAGGAAAAATAAATCCTCTCATTAATAATGCGTAATTAAGGCAATCCATTTTATCCTCTGTTTGAGACAGAACTATATTGCAAAGTTGAAATAAAAAAGAAGAAAAAAATCTATGTTGGTCAAAGGCATTGGCTGAACCTCCCTTCCCTTCCCTTATATTGAAAAATTGAAATATCCAGAAATGTAACTCTGTAGATAGTTCAATAGTGTGGCAACTGCAGGCATGAAAATGTTCAATTAGCAGAAACACATTTAGAATAATAAGAGATGGTCAACAAAGATATTTCACAAGGGATACCTAATGTAAGAAGAGAGAAAGATTGTCTTTCTGAAGAGAAAGTGTTATACAATTAGTAGAAGATTCAGAAAAGGATTATTGCACACAAGCTATAAAACTGTTTCAGTTAGAGATCTACCCAATTAACATAATTCAAATTGAATCTCAACTTCATGATTGGAAAACAGGTCACTTTGACTCAGAATTATTACATTTGCCTCATCCCATGCATGAATCACTTGAATCTAAACATTATTGAGGAAAATTGAATCTCTCATGGTTAATACTGCAAATCAAACCTTAACATTTTTACTGTTGCTGTGTTATTATTATTTTTGTACAAATAGCCTCTTTGAAAAACTCAGAGAAATACTGCTGGAAAACCAGATTCTTAGCCAGAGAACAATAGACTGTTTTTTTTTTTTTTTTAGAAATTGCAATTCCTTATCAGTGGCGAGTTCCAGGCGGTACCGTGGCAGCTGGGAGCAGTGGCCACCATACTGGAATGTTGTTTTGGAGGGCCTACTTGCGTTCCTTATCTGTATTTAAGACAACCAGGCCATTTGTGCAAGCATGTGCAGTGCACGGCACCTGCGCGACCTCCACCGAGCAGCTGGAGTGTCGCAGGGCAGTGGGTTTGCATGCATGTTCAGCGCACGTGCCCGAGGTGGACTCTGGCTCTGTCACAGTGTACCAGGATCTGGAACCCACCACTGTTCCTTATCTAGCTCTATGAATAAAGTGAGACATATTTCAAATAGGGACATGTTTGTGTACGCTGATTTAATTTTTATTATAATAAAATTATTATAATAATTTTATTATGATTGGGCTTTTTTTCTCTTATAGAGGAAGTACTTTTCCCCTTCAAAAATTTCAAAACCATACAAAAATTCAGGAAATGTTAATTGCTGTCTGTAAAGGGCAAATTAATAGTATTAATATGTGTGTTTTTGAATGTATTTATAAGAAAAGATGCTGGTTTTCCTCATGTTTTGGGGTAAACTTTGAAAATAATAGCACAGAGGTGTCTTTAGGTCAGAAACCTGAAAAGTCATCAGAAAAGTAACAGAAATGGTTGTTAAATTATCCATTTTGGGTGGAGGGAACTAATTTTCTTCTCTTTTCCATGTATATGCCATGGTAGTCTAGGCAAGAAACTTATTTTTTAGAAGAATAGTTGTGGGAGATAGTGTGCTATAATGAATACAAAGCTTTTTCTCCTTTGCTTAATTGATATTTCTAACAAGCCATCAAAAGAAACCCTTTCCACCAAGTCTAAATAATTCTAAGAGTATAGCTCCACATAAATTAAAGAATAAAATAAGAACAATGTATATAAAAGCTAGCAAGCTATATTTGATTTACTTGTCATGGTGCTTTTTGGCATTGCACATTAGAGTCCATGAGTGAATGTCAATGCCCATACATTTAACCTATAAAATTTGGAAAAAAAGTATACATTAAACATATTGAAATTGTATGCTCCAACCCATGCTTCTTACTGTCATTATTTAGCAGACATTATTGCTTGTAAATTCAGTTATAGTCATTCATTGTTTATACTGCAGTTGTTTGAATATTGCAGTTGCTCCTAATCACACCCTTCAAATTTTAATCTATTCTCTCCCTTAAATAATGGATGTAAACTTCCGGGTATACCTTTAACCATAAATAACAGAAATAAGAATACTATTTGGTTTTGTGTAGAATTTCAACATATTGCAGTATTATTTAGAAAACCAATATAATAGGTCACTGCAGAAAAACATTCAGTTACAGAAGAAGAAATGACATGAATTTATTTCATTCCAAACAAATGCATTCACAAACTCTATGAAACCTTTAACATCCATGATTTGGATTAGATAACTAGTGAAGCTTACTGAATTCTAGAACAATCTAGAACAATCCTTTGTTGCACTAGTATAATGTATTACACAGTGATGCTTTACTTAAAGCAATATCTATACAGAGCCTTGCTTAAATAATTTATAAACGAGCAAACATACACTTAATTGTTTCCCTTCCTCATCTTCATCATTATATTGTAGTTTACAAGAAAACTGTAGTTGCAGC
This sequence comes from Thamnophis sirtalis, assembly GCF_051295495.1. Classification (NCBI taxonomy): domain Eukaryota; kingdom Metazoa; phylum Chordata; class Lepidosauria; order Squamata; family Natricidae; genus Thamnophis; species Thamnophis sirtalis. The sequence continues at coordinate 49,121,771 of NW_028261390.1, forward strand.
CATATTGTGTTTCTGTGTCTTCCTCAAAGGTGTCAAAACAGGAGGTGTATGTCACCTTGAATTCAGCCTGGTTTTGTAAAATTAAAATATTTAATGAATCTCTTTGACCAGCCTGATTTGACCTGATTCAATTCAGATTTCTTCCTCACTTGTAAATAAATGTATTAAAATATGATAGAATTCTTGACATTGAATTGAATTAGCATTGAATTTGCTCTGGAAAAAAATTCTCCGCACTTAAGCTGTTAATGTTCTCCAAGACCCTTGGGCGTAGGTGCTTCACTAACAATGTATATGAGGCATCTTCAGTCTTGCAACAATTAAATAATATATACTTTATAGCTTTGATAGAAACAATAGCAAGCAAAACTGAAACTACTATTTTTAAAAAGGCTGATATATTCAGAGGTGATAGCTTAAAATAACAGAATATTTCATTTAACTGAAATACCTACGAATAAGTTGTGAGACTGTTTATAGAAGTTCCCCCACATCTAATACCCAAAGGTAATTCAATGGTATGATTACAAGAGGAATCTGTGTCAGAGACTATTTCTAAAGCATTTTTAAGCATTATCTGCATCATCTTTCCATAAAAGTATACTTTAGCAATGAACATAGGAAAATATTGATTTTGAAAGGTTTCAGCTCTGAAAGTATTTTTTCCAGAGATAAAATCAGAGACTAAGTTATGACTTACTGATTAAATTTGTAGATTATGCCAATCATTCCTAATCAGCTATACTAAAATATCAAATTCCAAAATTCTAATAATATTAAAGCAACTACCCACCTAACCTAACCTAACCCTAATCTAACCCCTAATCTAATCAAACTGAACTGAACCGAATCACAAATAAACTCCATTAATATAACATATTCTCATAATAATTGTCTTGATTACATTTCTAGCTCATAGAAATAATGCTTCTAAAAGATTAATACCTTATTTAAAAGTAGCCTCTGCCACTCAATGAAGGAAGATATGAGTTTTGACAGATGCCTACATAGTTTTAACTGCACTAACTATTAAATCACGGGTGTCAAACTTGCAGCCTTTGGGTCAGATGAGTCATGCGCTGGCCATCTCAACCCCCATTTTAGCAAAGGGGAAAAAAGTCACGATACATCATGGGATGACAATGTGATGCTGTGAGTTTAACACCCCTGTATTAAATAATCAAGATAGATTTATTTCTCTAAAAATAGGACAATTTTGCTACTTTATGTGTGAGCTTTGCTCACAAATGATTGCTAATAGCTCTTATTGTTCGGTATGGTTTTGTGTTTTTCATTTCTCTTGATTGTATTTTATTGATCTATAAAAGAAATAAAGTTCTGACATCTGACTGGCACTCAGAGAGAAGGAAAATGATGTAGGGTGAACCTGTCATTTGCCTATCTTAATTTGTGCTGCCTTAGAACATTAACAACCGCACCATTATCCAGTCTTATTACTGAGAAAAATAAAACTTGACACAAAAATGGGTGGTTAACATTTTAACATAGATGTTTGTGTGGTCCTTAAAGTTTATAAGAAGTATTATCCCATTCTTCTTTCATTCTGTAGATGGAAAAACACCATAAAATGATGGAAAGGCAGTCACTTATTTCAAAACAAGATGTAAGTCAATACACTGCTGTGTTATATATAACTTTTTAATGAAAATCTTAATCGTGGGTAACATTCCATGTCATGCAAATGGAGCCCCATTGACACAAAGCTCTCATTTTTCTCCTTTCTGCATCTCCATATGTCTTTCATATTAGTTTCATGAGATATTTCCCTAATATTGCATTTTCATATACCATATTTATATCTGAAGACAGAAATGGAGTGCAAATTCCTGACCCTCTAGCACAGTAATCAGCAATTTTAATGCACAACGATGTTTCCATAATTTGAGAAGTGCAAATTGGATACATTCATTTTGACTGCAAAATCAGAAGAAAGGCAGAAACGTCTATTGTAAAAAAGAGAGAAGGGGTGGGTGGGAGACTGACCATCTTGAATTAAACAGAGGCAGGGTCCCCTGCTCTTGGTAGAGGCAATTTAAAGGAGTTTCATTTGAATATTCAATGAGATGTCCCTTTAAAGTTCATACAACCTTAACCTACTCTTCACAATAATGTAATCAGCAGCTAGATTCCTTCTTCCGGATTGTTTTGTTTTGGTATTTGAAATGTTTTTTTAAAATTATCTTGGAAATGGCAGTGAACTAAATAAACCATGAACATGTACCATCATTATAAAGCATGGGCAGCCACTGAGCTATGTTTGCAATAGATAAGCAATGGATCTTTCAATGATTTAAAATAATGTATGTATGTATGTATGTATGTATGTATGTATGTATGTATGTATGTAATTAGTTGGTTCACAAAATGTTAAAGCGGACTTATTAGAAGCTTAATTAAAACAAAAAAATGGACTGAAGATCAATTTTTGTGCAACCCCTCCCACTTAACATATTGCTATCAAACATTTTGCTTCAGATGAAAACATCTGTGCTGCAAGAGACTTGCTAATATTCCAACTAATTTGTTAGGAGTCTGATTTATTGAAATACCAGTAAGTTTAATCTAAAAAGAACATTACAGCAAAATAATTTCATTCATGGAAGAAGAGAGAGAAAGAGAGAGAGAGGGAGGGAGAGGGAGAGGGAGAGAGCGAGAGAGATGTGCTGTCTTTGGGTTGATGAAGCTGCCATAGACTCATAACTCTCCAAAGGGTAATGATATCAACACAATACACAAGAGAATTCTTGTCTGTAATAAAGCCATGATTCAGAAACCATTAATAACTTTTTATTGATCATAACAAAATCCACATCTGAATTCTATCTCAGTGAAATTCCAATAACATGGCACAGTCACATTCTCTGATGGAGATAGAATGAACAAGTTGTTGTATAATTTGCCTTTTCTACTTGCTCATTCCTCCCTTTCTAGTCATTTCCACTAAAAAAATTGAGGGAAGCATTAACCCTAGATTATAAATAGTTTTCTATTCCCTAGAGCCATATTACACATTTGGGATGTAATAGTCACTTAATACACTTCAGCTTGGAAAGGGAATATAATACTTTGGATAAAGATGAGCAGTAGAAAATGTAGGGACTTTTGAATTTTGAATGAGTGCTATTCTCTTAAGAAATAACATGGATATCTAATTCAATTCCAAATAACATATGAGTCAATTTTGTTTTTAGGACACTGTACATGCTATGATTCTCTAGGGATTTGTGCATAAGATTTCAGAATGAATACTTACTGGTAATAATATTGGTGTAAATATTTGGTTGGAAAATACAATAAGAAGTTACTGCAGTTTCCCATATGCTACAAGGAGGGGCCGAAGTGGCTTGTTTTGAAATATTGTATTAAGCCAAAATGTAATTTGTTTGGTTCCACTTAGGACACTAGTTGAATTCTGGGACTATATTTTCAGGCCTAACAAACTATTGGAACTCAGTAAATAAGTCAAATGTGTTTTACTTATAAACCATAGTTAAGTTACTCACAGCTTAAATTTAGTGCTATGTGCAACCTGATCAATAGGTACAGTGCTGAACAGAAATATCATTTGTATTCTTCTTGCCAGATAATAATCTAGCCTTTAAAAACAGCAGTGTTCATATTCCTTACTGAATGGAAGGATAAATGAAGTCAGTGGAACAGCATAAACTTTCTGTTTACATTATCTCAGATTTAGTTGCAGGTAACCTATATAGATAACTCGGACAAATTCTTCTTTGGGACCACACTATTTATTAGATGACACTTTATACCTTAGTCCCTTTAAAAAAAATCTTAACTAATATCTATCTAAATTTACCAGGATCAGGAAGCTATCAGGAAGTCTGAAGGCACTTTATTTACACCACAGGTGTCAAACTTGTGGCGTCACATTGCTATCACATGACATATCGTGATGTTTTCCCCTTTGTGGAGCTGGGGTAGGTGTCACCTGCGTGTGACGCATCCAACCCACGGCTGCCAGTTTTAAACCCCTGATTTAGACAAACATTTTGCCTCATTGAAAGACAACTATATAGTTATTTACATGAGGAAGCTGCCATATTTTCATTAAGGGATCAAAGCAAGGAAGAAAATAGAAGTTCTATTTTAATTAAATATATGTATTGAATGTCCTATTATATTAAAGAAGTCATAATGCTTTCTGAATTCATTACCTGATTTATAAAAAACGTTCAAATGTCTAAATTTAAATGTTCAAATTTAATCTGGCTTCCTAAAATCAGGGTCTATGCATTATAAGATAAAAGCTACAATCTGTTCATAACAACAATTTGTGTTTATATGAAAATGCAACTAGAAATATTATATAATTGTGTCAGCTGAAGGCAATGTGGAAGTTACATGTCATTCCAATGTAAAATGAAGGGAAAAAAGAATTGTGAAAATTACAGCTGAGAAGCTGTGATTATATCAAAATAAGATCTAAAGAACTCATTACAATGCATCATATGAATACATCCCAAGGGGGAATCAGGATACATTACTTTGAAAAAGATTTCTGCTTATTTTGACATGAGCAAACCCAGTCTGAGTCAGGACTTAAGGCTATGTTCATTTTACAAACTGCTAAAGTATCACTCACCCTTCTTTTCCTCTATGTTACAATAGTTTTTCTACACATTGAATGACAGTTTTGCACTGATATCCACTGGCAATCCTTCTTTATAATTCATGCTTTCTTGCTGCTACTTTAAGCCCATTTTTTTAAAATGTATTCAAATAACCTTCTTTGGGCAGGAAAAATGGAATCCTATATAGCACACCTGCATACATATTTTATTTCCTTTTCTGGAAACAATATACTGTATATATTGGCCTTTGGGCACACGGGATTCCGGGATCTGGAACTTTATTATCTTTGACTCTGGATGGGATAGTACTACCTCAGACAGACAGACAGATAGACTGACAGATCCAGTCTGCAACTTGAGAGTTCTTCTGAACTCACAACTCCTGCTTGAAGAGCAATAGGCAGCCATGGCTAGGAATGCCTTTGCCCAACTTTGTGTGCCAGATACAGCCTTTCCTAAATCAGGACTTCCTGTGCTCAGTCCCTAGTCAGTCCCTAGGCATCTAGGGTTGGACTATGGTAAATCACTCTACATGTACCCTTGTAGCATTCAGAGGCTACATCTGGTGCAGAATGCAGTCGTATTGGCAGTTTTTGTGGTCCCAAGAATGGCCCTTGTAACACCATTGCTCTGCAAGCTGCATTGGTTGCTAATCTATTTTGGGTTCAATTCAAGGTTTTTGTGATTACCTTTAAAGCCCTTCATGCCATGGGTCCAGGTTACTTGCGGGACCGTCTCATTCAATTGGGATTGGTCCGTACCACTTGTGCAGTAGAGGAGGCATGCTACAGTTTCCATCAGCCTGATTATTCTGACGGGTGAGATCCAGAGGAGGGCTTTCTGTGCTGTTGCTCCTGCCCTCTGGAGCATCTTAACTAGTGGCATGAGGTTGGTCCCAAAACTCCTATCCTTTTGTAAGGCCTAAAGACTTGGATCTCCCAGTTGTCTGGGGGCTCCAATGGGGAAACAGCACAGTGAAAGTGGGTGATCAAGTTACAATAGATCACACACGGCCCATTGCTCGCACCTTCTCCATATGTCCTTGATTTTAATTTTGGTTTTAATTTTACTCTTGTTTTAATGTTGATTCATTTTTTATGTTGTTAAGCTATACACACACACACACACACACACACACACACACATATATATATATATATATGATTTTTACAACCCCTGGTAAGCCCCAATTATGGGAGGAAGCTAACTTTATTTATCAGCACAAATTATATATATATATATATATATATATATATATATATATATATATATATATATATATATATATATATATATATATATATATATATATATATATATATATATATATATATATATATATATATATATATATATATATATATATATATATATATATATATATATATATATATATATATATATATATATATCCTATACACACACCCATACACTGGGTTTTCCCTAAAATAAGATAGGGTCGTATTTTCTTTTTACCCCTGAAATAAGCACTTGGGAGGTCTTAATATTTTTCAGGTTCAGGAGGTGGTGAACGGGTTACTTCATGGCTGCTGCTGTGTTGCAATATTTTGGGGGACAGCTTTGGGGGGGGGACTTAATTTAGCCCATGTGCTCAAAAACCCAATTGGGCTTATTATCTGGGAAGTTATATACATACATACATACATACATACATACATACATACATACATACATACATACATACGTTTTCTGAGGTTTTCGCGGGTGTTAGTATGTAGGTCTTCCTGTGTGTGTGTGTGTGTGTTTTTAGAGTTTAGAGTTTTATTGGGATTTATATGCCGCCCTTTTCCCTGAGGGGACTCAGGGCGGCTTACAACCACAGGGGAGGGGGGGTGCGAGGTCAAAAACAAAGCAATATGTGAACAACGAAAAAATAGTAAAAACACAACTTTCATTCAGCAATCAAACACTCGGGCGGGTAAATTGAAAGCCTATCCCCAGGCCTGCTGGGAGAGCCAGATCTTGAGGGCTGCGCGGAAGGTCTGGATGGTGGTGAGGGTACGGATCTCCATGGGGAGCTCGTTCCACAGGGTCGGAGCAGCAACAGAAAAGGCTCTCCTCTGTGTAGTCGCCAGTCGGCATTGACTGGCAGATGGAATTCGGAGGAGGCCCAGTCTGTGCGATCTAATTGGTCGATTTAGGGAGGTAATCGGCAGAAGGCGGTCTCTCAAGTACCCAGATCCACTACCATGGAGTGCTTTAAAGGTGGTCATCAGTACCCTGAAGCGCACCTGGAGACCAACAGGTAGCCAGTGCAGCTCGCGGAGGACGGGTGTAACGTGGGCGAACCGCGGTGCGCCCACTATCACTCGCGCGGCTGCATTCTGGACTAGCTGTAGTCGCCGGATGCACTTCAAGGGCAACCCCATGTAGAGCCCATTGCAGTATTCCAGTCTAGAGATCACAAGGGCTCGAGTGACTGTTGTGAGAGCCCCCCGGTCTAGGTAGGGCCGCAACTGGCGGACCAGGCGAACCTGGGCAAATGCCCCCCTGGTCACAGCTGACAGCTGGTGATCAAAAGTCAGCTGTGGGTCCAGGAGGACTCCTAAGTTGCGGACCCTGTCTGAGGGGTATAAAATTTGACCCCCCAGCCTAAGCGTTGGTGTATTAGCCAAATTATTGGGAGGGAAACACAACAGCCACTCGGTCTTGTCCGGGTTGAGTACCAGTTTGTTAGCGCTCATCCAGTTCTTAACGGCCTCCAGACCCTGGTTCATCACGTCCACCGCTTCATTGAGTTGGCACGGGGAGGACAGATACAATTGCGTATCGTCCGCATATTGGTGGTATTTTATCCCGTGCCTCCGAATGATCTCGCCCAGCGGTTTCATGTATATGTTAAATAGTAGGGGGGATAAGACCGAACCCTGTGGCACCCCGCATGTTAGGGGCCTCAGGGACGATCTCTGCCCCCCAACTAACACCGACTGCGACCTGTCCGAGAGGTAGGAGGAGAACCACCGCAGAACAGTGCCTCCCACTCCCACCTCCCGCAGTCGTCGCAGAAGGATACCATGGTCGATGGTATCGAAAGCCGCTGAGAGGTCAAGGAGAACCAGGATGGACGCATAGCCTCCATCTCTGGCCCTCCAGAGATCATCGGTCAATGCGACCAAAGCGGTTTCTGTGCTGTAACCAGGTCTGAAGCCGGACTGGAAGGGGTCAAGATAGCTAGCTTCCTCCAAGGCCCGTTGAAGCTGAAAGGCCACCACCTTCTCAACAACCTTCCCGATAAAGGGGAGGTTGGAGACAGGACGAAAGTTGTTTAAAATGGCTGGATCTAACGATGGTTTCTTCAGGAGGGGTCTCACCACCGCTGTTTTAAATACGGCGGGGAAGTGCCCCTCCCGAAGGGAGGCGGTGACGACCGCCTGGATCCAGCCATGTGTCACCTCCCTGCTGTTGGCAACCAGCCAGGAGGGACACGGGTCCAGAATACAAGTGGAGGCACTTACAGCTCGAATGGCCTTGTCCACATCCCCAGAGGCAACATCCTGGAACTCAACCCAGAGCTGGTGTGGCAAGTGGTCCTCCTGTGTCTCGACTGGATCTACTGCGGTGGAGTCCAAGTCCGATCGAAACCGAGCTACTTTGTCCGCCAAGAATTGAGCATAATCCTCAGCCCTACCCTGCAAGGGGTCCCCCGCATCCCTCCTATTGAGGAGGGAGCGGGTTATCCTAAACAGGGCGGCTGGGCGTGACTCGGCGGACGCAACCAAGGCAGAAATGTATGATCTTTTTGCAGTTCTTAGTGCTCGGACATAGTCCTTGGTGCAGGTAGTTAAAAGTGCTCGGTTCACCTCGGACTTATCGGACCTCCACTGGTGCTCTAGGCATCTCCTCCGGCGTTTCTTCTCCCGGAGCTCCTCGGTAAACCAGGGAGGTCTCCGGGATCCACTGACCCGGAGGGGCCGTAGTGGCGCAATCCGGTCAAGAGACCCCGACGCCGCCGAGTACCAGGCGGCAGCCAGAGTCTCCGCCGAACTGTGGGCGAGAGTATCAGGAATAACCCCAAGCTCCGTCTGGAACCTCAACGGGTCCATAAGTCGCCTGGGGCGGAACCACCTGGTCGGTTCCTCCTCCCTACGGTGGGGGTTTGGCCTCCGGAAGTCAAGCCTCAGTAGGCAGTGGTCTGACCACGACAAGGGTATGATCTCATTACCCCTCAGACCAAGATCACACATCCACTGCTCCAAGAGAAATACGAGGTCGAGCATGTGACCCGCTGTGTGGGTTGGGCCCCGAATTACTTGGGTCAAGCCCATGGCTGTCATGGAAGCCATGAACTCCTGCGCCCCATCAGAGCGTTCACCGAGCGATGGCAAGTTGAAATCCCCCAGAACTATAAGCCTGGGGAACTCAACTGCCAGCTCGGCTACTGACTCGAGGAGCGAGGGGAGGGATGCTGCAACGCAGTTGGGAGGCAGGTACGTTAGCAGCAAACCCACTTGACCCTTGAGGTCCAACTTTATCAGCAGGGACTCACACCCGACAAGCTCCGGAGCAGGGACCCTACGAGGTAACAGAGACTCCCGGATTACAATAGCCACACCGCCACCCCTTCCCTGGGTTCTCGGCTGATGAAGCACCTGAAATCCCTCTGGGCACATCTCTACAAGGGGGACTCCTCCTTCTGTGCCCAGCCAGGTTTCAGTAATACATGCCAGGTCTGCCCTCTCGTCAACAATTAGGTCCCGGACGAGGGGAGCTTTGTGAACAACAGACCTGGCATTTAGCGACAACAGCCTGAGACCAGGGTCCTGACTACTCGCGCCATCTGGTCTTGGAGTGGGACTTCTAGGGCCGGAAGGAGGGATCTCTGTGATGTAGCGAACCCTCCTTCCCCGGTAATGGCCAGCCCTAAAGTCCCCGCCGTATCTGCCTCTCCCTGTCACGACCGCTATGCTCCGACCCACTCCCATGGCCATGGTCCCCCCAACCACCCCGGTACCCCCCGCCTTCCCCAGCAGGTCCTCCGAGTCAAACATTCTCATTTATCCACACTAACAATTCCCACGTAAATTTAAAACATATAAAATACAAAGGGAACAATTACTAAAAGTGGGCCATTCATTCAATTCCAGCCAACTCCCATACACTCAGCATACTATTTAAAATTGCGCAGTTATAATATATAGTAATATGGAAACAGTGGAGGAAGCGATGGCCTGCTCCTCTCCCTTCTTATGTCCTGGGGAAATGTCCTTAGCCACCGAGTCAAAAGTGCGTAATATATAAGGTGGCTGTATACAAACAAGATTGAATGTAAAGCTCCAAAGTTCGTAAACGGCAACCATGTAGTCTTACCCCACTGGTGGAGGTTAGCGGGCTGTATATTCAAAAGTCTCTTTCCCAAAGATAGATAAGGGCCCCAATGTAGGAGACCAAAGTTCGAGGCTGACTTGTGCCGCTCTTGCAGATGGAGGGAAAAATGCTGGTGTTTTCGGGACTCAGTCCTCGTCACTGCAGCCGCCATCCTCTATCGCTCCCTGCCAGTTAAGCCACAATCCTACTCCTCCTGATGGTTAAGTGAGCAGGGAGCAAAGTCCGGGGGGGGGGGTTACAGCGACGCAGGGCCCAGTTCAAAGATTGTCCTCTTCCCTGCCCGAGATGTATATCAGTTAGCCTAGGACGGCCAGGTCTTTCCTAGGGGCCGCAGGAGAAGGCAGCAGATAGTAAACAATAAAGTAGGTAACAGATAGTAAAGTGAGCAAAGATAGATCCGAGGGGCGGGGCGTCTAGGACAGTAGCAAACACAACCGTTCAATCCGCAGATTCAATGCAGCCTCCGACAGCCCCCTTCTTTAAAGTGAACTAAGTTAGAAAATTAACCCCTCTCAGCTCACTAGTCACCAAGGCTCACAGTCACAGTCACAATCACTCAGCTCCAGCAAAGTCCACAGGCTGGCCAGAAAGGAGGATGTAGGATGTAATGCTGTGAGTCAGCTATTTGGCGCCGCCATTTCCCTCCATGCTTTCCTCCACGCCTTCTTTCCAACTTCAGCAGCTGCTGTTCCGCTGCTCTGGGACGACTAATAGGACCAGGGGCCAGCAGATAAATGGCCAGGGGGCTCACCAGCAGCACCAGGGGCTTCCAGAAGTCCAGAGATGGTAAGGTGGCCGAGGAGGCTCCGAACGCCCGCGCGCCGCTATCACCACCGCGCACCGCCGTCGCCGCCGTCCTCACACAGCTGGATATCCCGGGCTGCCGCTATGACGAAAATGCAAGCCTCCGGATTTCAGCAGGTCCTATGGGCTCCGCAGCTCTTGGGCTCTCCCAGGAGCTGTTTCCAACGATTTTTGCGGTCCGTTTGGAGGCTTCCCGGTGCTTTTTCGCCGAGTTAGTGTGGAGCGAAAAAGCCCGGTCGCCATTCCAAACCCGCACATGCGGGTGTGTGTGTGTGCGCGCGCGAGGGTCCCTCTGAGTCCGCTCTGGAGGATGTGGAGGACATTGGACAGGGTTCCGACTCCGAGTAGGGCACAGAGAGGCACCTCAGCCTTGGACCAGAGGGGAGGAGACAAGGGAGAGTGAGCCGGAGGCCAGTAGTGAGTTGTTCCTGGATGCACACCATCGAAGAGGTACTAGGCGTCAGGAACAATTATGCAATTACAGGAGGTGATTGCACTCAGCTGGTGGTGATTAGGCTCCTCTCCAGACTATAAAAAGGCTACTTGTGCACATGCCCCTCTTTGCAGAAGTCAACACAGAATCGAATGTCAGAGAACTTTGTATGAGCTTGGCAGGCTGGATTGCTGCCAAGCCTTATCTGTGTTTATTGCTGCCCAAGCTTGTCTGTGCTGGGTTGCTACCAAGGACCTGTCTGTCTGTTAATTAAATGCTGTAATTTATCTCTGGCTCAGAGTGTACTTTGGTGTGGAACCCAAGATTTATAGAAAGACGGCAGCTCTGACCATGCTTTAAGCCGAAAACACCAGCCTGTAGATGGCGAGTGAGACCTCGCCGAAATGTTGCCAAGACAATCTCAATCATGGGAAAAGATCTGAATACAACAAGACCAGGATACCTACACCCATGAAAATCTACAAACACACACACACACACACACACACACACACACACACACACACACACACATCCTTTTTTCCTGAAAATGTGTATGTGTGTGTGTGTGTGTGTGTGTATAATGTATATGTATAATGTGGTGTGTGTGTGTGTAAGCTTCAGTTCACAATTCCTGATGCCAAAATAATTTAGTAATAATTTAGTAAATCCTGTCATTGGTTGCAAATTCTTCCTAATTTCTCCAAGTTTTAAAGCAAACAGACCTCAAGAACAGAGAAACTGACAGATGGAGATTTATTAAACCTCATTCCTCCATCCAAGCTTTCTCCTGAGTACCATTTATTTGTTAGATGCATAAAAACTACAATTTTCAATCCCTCCTCGTTTATTGAATTGTAAGGAATTGTAAGCTATAGTTCCTATTCTTGACAGGAGTAATATTATTACCTATAAGGATGCTGAAATGTATCTGGACTTTAATATCAACAACTAGCATCCCCACTACTGATATTTTCATTGACATGGATAATTAAGTTCATAATTGGCAGGGAGGGCTGCTAATAAGCACTCTTCCTAGATTTTTCTGAGATTCCTGAGGAAAAAAAACTTAGCAAAAGTGAGCTAATTATCAGATGAGGTGGAGAGGTTCACTCATTTCTAGTGATGATTAAAAGGTTAAAGTACTTGAATTTCAAGCAAGATAAATCTTTGAGAAATAATTGTATGATAATAGATTTATGCAGAAAGAAAATTATCTTCTATTTTAAATGGATCTTGTTTAAACTAATCAATGTATATGTAAATTGGAATAACAAAAGGCAATCCATTCCAAACATTTTTGGCTATATTGGCTATTTAAATGGGTGACAAATAAATTTAATTAAATAACATTAATAATTGTAAATGATATGTCAAAGTCATGTGATAGAACTTTTTGAAATATAGAATGCCTTCTGCAGCTTGGGCCATAAGGCATGAAAATGTTGGTTTTAAACAGTAGTAGTGTTAGCACTTCTCCAATAGTTTGGACAAAGGTAACTCATTTATATTTTCCTTTATTGCCTTGTGTTTTGAGAAGGGACCTGTGTCTGGTAATGCCTCCTCTTCTACTTGTGGCTTAGACAAATATTGTGTTAGTGTAGTTAGTGTAAAAAGCTGATATTACATTTTTATTTTCAACTGAGATTTTTTCTTTTTAGCAGAGATTTAATTTTACATTTCATCTTTTATTCACCTGCCATTTTATATATTCATCTATCATTTTTATATAACTGTAGATTTTAAACTATACCTAGAGCATCTAAACTATACCTTGTATTTAAGTCCTATTCAACACTAGACATAGGAGTGACCAAAAGACTAACATTGAAGAATAAAAATATTTGGTTTAATTCTTTTACCAAATAATAAGAACAAAAAGTCCTTCTAAAATTTTAAAATATTTAAATATTTAAATTTTATTTTTTTAAAAAACTTTGCAAATCACAATAGTGTAAGTCTTCCATGATTATGTATATTTCACTAGTTCATTTTAGAGTTCACAATTTTAACAGTTTACAAAATGCTCAAAATATTTTTTTAAAATTTTGCAACTTTAAAAAAAAATCTAAATTAAAAATTTAAAAATTTTAAATTTTTCATATTTATTTAAATGTAAACCATGTATGTACTTATGCCAATGGGGGATCCAAATTACACATGTATAAAATGTAGACTAAATGAATTACTGGAACAAAAAATAAAGGTCCAAAGACAACTCTGAGACTCTGAGACAAAATGAGTTATTCCAACCTCCACAAGAATACTATATCAAAACTGAACATAATAAGGAACAAACAAACTTCATAAGAAATGAACTTGTACATGAACTTTTAGAGATAACCAATGGAAGAAAACAAAAACCCAAGAGCAATAACCTTTCTGTCTAGTTCAGTCTAGTTTGGAGCAACCCTACTGGAGCTTAGCAATCGATTTCAAAGAGTCCCCCTGGAAAAAAAGCATGCAGCCACCTGGAAAATGTTGCATATTCAATATGCAAATACCAGCTGCGACCTGATTGGTTGGTCATTTTGACAGTTGGTCTGAGTGCTAGTATAAATACCCTGACAGTTGCAGGGAACGTTTGAATCGCTTGTCACCTGTGTTATAATAAAGATCTGTCTTGCACATGGCTCCTGCGTGTCAATTCCCTCACAACAACAACCCACAGGTTACAATACTGGCGACGAGGATGGGATTGATATGCGATTCCCGCAGAGCCTAACAACATCAGCCAACGTGAACGCAGGAAAAAAAAAATTCTTTCCTACATTGAGGGCCTGTCAGGGCCGCCGCTATGGCCAGCAAGCGACATCAACAGCAGCCTCCGGTTGTAGCCAACCTCAGTAAGCTCCAGGCGCGGCCTCCATCCGTCCGAGGGACGGGCTTCCTACGCTTAACCTCGACTGGAGCTGCCGCCGCTACTCAGGGACGAGCTATGGACCGTGATGGCTAAACTGCGCCAGCTGTGCCTGCCTGCCTGCCTGCCACCAGCTGTTCCTACGGCATGCCTGCCACCAGCTGTTCCTACGGCACTCCAACCGCCTCATTCCAACCGCTGCGTTCAACAACAGCCTCGTTCTCCAAGATGCGACCTAGCACCACCGGCTACGTTCTCTCAGCCTGTCTAAAGTCTCTCCAACACTAGCACACTCACAACATACACCAGGCTGTCCTCTACACCATGAGCACGTCCGCTCCTGTGCAATCCACTTGCCTCCGCTGTGCCTCCCAAGGAGCCCAACCGCTGCTCTACCTTACAAAGCTGCCTGCCTCCCAAGGAGCAACTCTAGAGCAACTATAGCCGATCAGAAGCCTCTAGCCACTCAGAAGCCTGCCTGCTGCACGAGAGCCTCCTTCGGCTGCAAAGGCCACCGCTTGCTTCTCGAGCCTCCCTGCTGCAAAGATTCCAAAGGACCTGTTTTTTTTTCCTGGTTCTAAAATTTAGCTACGAAGGACTCACCACCATCTTGAAACAGCAGAACTGGGGGGAAGGAGAGAGATTGAATATGCAAATACCAGCTGTGACGTGATTGGCTGGTCATTTGGTCTTTAGAACTGGGGGGAAGAAGTGTTGCATATTCAATATGCAAATACCAGCTGCGACCTGATTGGTTGGTCGTTTTGACAGTTGGTCTGAGTGCTAGTATAAATACCCTGACAGTTGCAGGGAACGTTTGAATCGCTTGTCACCTGTGTTATAATAAAGATCTGTCTTGCACATGGCTCCTGCGTGTCAATTCCCTCACAACAACAACCCACACGTTACAATAGAAAAGGGCATCATCTAGTATTCCTATGACAGGGAAAAAAGTAGCAAAGTGTTGGTGATAGGAGACTCAATTTTCTGGGCAACAGAATCAGCTGTCTGCAAAGCAGGCAATCAAACTAGGGAGATATGATTTCTCCCTGGAGCAAAATCAGAGATGTGGCTGTGAAATTTACTAAAATAATCAAAGCCACAGATTAATATCTCTTTCTTCTCCTTCATATGGGGATGAACAATATGACAATGAACCTAAAAACAATACCAAGATAATATGAGCACCATGGCAAGAAGGCTAAGGAGTTGGGAGCATAGGTGGTGCGTTCACCTGTACTTCCAGCCAAAAGTCAACATCCAATGAGGGAACAAATGATTTTAAGAAATGAACCACTGTCTGAAGAGTTTTTCCATCACAATAGCTTCAGATTCCTAGGCTACACTCTGCATTACCTATAAGAAGGACTTCTGGCAAGGGATGGACTGCACCTCACAAGAACTAGAAAGAATCTATTTGGAAAATGAATGTGTAAACTTATCTGAAGGGCTTTAAATTAAGTGAGGGAGAGGAGGATGAGCCGAAAAGTGAGATGAATGATAAAAATGAACACAATTTTGGAATAAATGAATATCTTATTCTCATATCTTATGAGAATATCCTATCAATATCTTATTCTCAAAATCCTAAATAATCACTTGTAACTATGTTACGGTCTGGAATTTTTATTCCAAGTCTAGCAGCCCTAATAAGAGAAAATAGCTAGTTGTGAATGTCTATTCAGTCTGCTGGACTAGTTTATTTGAGTAAAATAACTGAAACTAAAGCATTGTAATTTTTTGATTCATACACTTTTTTCTCCGCTACTGCTAAGTTTAACACTGTGTGTAATGTTCTATATGGATGAATTTTTATTGAACCCCAAATCTAAAACATGATGGATTTCTGACACAAGGAATAAGAAAAGAATTTAATTGTAGTATCTAATTACACCTCTAACTGAGGTGATCCAACAGTTTGGAATAAGGAATTTTCAATATGGTCCTGGTACACAACTTTATATCTTTTCTCCCACCCCACGCTGTCTCAGGTTTGTTGTTGATGTCCTTTCGCTGTGCCTGGACCACAATAGATTTTAGCTCTAATTTTTAGCTCTAATTTTTTCCAATCTGATTTGCCAGGTTCGAAATGTTCTGGGTCCCATCAGCCAGGTAGTGTTGATTGGCAAGGACCAGGAGGCATGTCTTCTATACCATAGCACCAGCCATCTGAAGCATCCTCCCTCCTGTGTTTAGCATGGTCTTGACCTTGCTGGCCTTTTAAAAGGTTTTGAAGACTTGTACCCAGGTATAGGATCCCTGTTTCTTCGTTATTTTGACACAAATGGTTTATAACATCTCTTTTATTTAATTTATTTTTGGATTGTGTTTTAATTGTTAATTGTTTTTATGAAAGTTCACTGACCAGAGTTGCTGGTTTGAGATGAGAAGCTATACAAAATAAATAAATAGTTTATCTCAAGTCTGTAAATTAATGTGAATTAGATGTTTAAATTGTAAAATTACAGTCAAGCAAATATCAATTGGTGTGGTTTTCTGTAAAAATATTACTCCAAATGTGATTAAATCTATATTTTTAAAAAAAGTAAAGTTGCCTCAGACCAGAATCTTACTAACAAGATTCTAGTAATGGGTTTCTCTTCAATAAATGCATCCAGAACTTTACAATAACACCAATATATTTCATAATGTCCAATTATGTATGCCTGCTTCATGATTCTTTGCCTTGCTCATAGTCCTATTACTCTGTGATGACAATATATCATATTATTGAAACAGGTACGTATTATGATTGTTTAATTGTCACAGTATTTTAACTAGCATATTTTAATCTACCATTTCCATTCCATGCAGAGTTTTGGAAATTCAGTCTCAATATAGCTAATTATAGCTAATTATAGAGGTGTTCCAGTATCTCCATGACTTTATTTTTCTAGTGTATGTATAAGAAATACACACACACACACACACACACACACATACATACATACATACACATATACACACATACATACAAATACATATACATACACACACACACACACACACACACACACACACACACACACACACCACTTTGGACAATTGTTTTCTTTATCTCAGCTATATCATAAAATTTTGCTATCCGTTGAACATAGTATGAATAATTCCTGAAGATCAGCATAAAGTTATCCAGCACAGGTGTTTCTGTAATTATGATATATGGTGAAAATCCATGGTGTTCAATGGCCCTCACAATCATACTTCCACCTCATCAGTTACCTGTCAGTTTAACCCGGTCGTCTGTCCTAAATCTTCATTTTACTAGTGAAGTGCAGATTTGACGAGAACACATTGCAGCTGTAGCCTTTCATGCAAAACCACTGGTGTGTGTGTGTGTGTGTGTGTGTGTGTGTGTGTGTGTGTGTGTACAGTAAATGGGAAATCACCACTTTTGTGATTACAAAAGACTGGTATTGTAAATATCTCCACTATAAGGAAAATTATTTTTGTGAATTTTGTCCTATAGAGAAACTGCAGTTGAACTAACCCAGTTAAATTACTTCCTTTGTTAAAGTAGAAATAATCTTCCAGTTAAAACTATGTTTTATTATTGAAGGAACCAATAGGGCCAATTAATATAAAGATGCTCGAACACCATTGATATATTTTTCCTCCATTTGTTTCTTTTATTGTATTGTCTAGCAATGTAGGTTTGTTCATACAATGCTTGCTTCTTTCTCAGGAACTTACAAATGGCAATTACAGGTTATCCTTAGTTTATGATCACAATTGAACCCAAAATTTCTGTTGCTAAATGAGACAATTGTTAAGTTAGTTTTGCCTTATTTTATGACTTTTTGCCACTGTTGTTAAGTGAGCCATTGATGTTGTTAAGTTAGTAACAGTTTGCTTCTCAGAAGGTCACAGAACATAATTACATGTACATGCAACCATGATAAATATGAGTCAATTGCCCAGCATCTGAATTTTGATCATAAAAAGCCTGTGCGAAGCGAACCGGTATCAGTTTGCGTAGGAACCCACCCCTGCTTAGAATGCTAGGAAAACAGACTGATGGATGAGATTCAGGTGAGTACTACAGGTGGTTAGAGGAGTGCCACATGTAGGCATTCTGAATTTTGATGGTTGCATAGGTGCATAAACAGATGTATGGGTGTTATAGAGGGCTGGGGTGCTGCAAGCAGATGCTATAATGGCAGGCAAAAAGGTGAGGGAAGCAGGAACAATATAGTTGCTGAATGACTGGTTGTAACCCAAGGACAATCAAGCTATCCAAATGAATTTTGTTGCTTTCCCCTTATCAGGACATTTGGTGAACTTAACTTTTCACCACATTTTAATAATATTTTAAAGGTTTAAAATCTCCAGCACCATCCAACTCTACTCAACTTTGCATACATACTACATTCACATGCTATTTCAGGATTTATAACATTTTTTTTCAAGTCATAATCATCTTTAAACCTAAACTAAACCACATGCTCATGCTAAATTACATTATCGTTTCAGTAAGAAAGTATAACTTTCTTTGGATACTACTAGAAATCTTGGATTTTTTTCTTTAAAAACCAACTATCTGAAATCCTGATTTTTTTATTAAGACAATCATAATAAAACTGAAAACGATTGTTCTAATATAAGAAGAGATGGTATGTTTGCATGAGGTTTAAAGTACTTCTGAATCATTTTCAATAGCATTCATAGTCTTCATAATAAGCATATGTTCTCTAGATTCAAAGTGTATCTGCTTTTACACAAGGAGTATATAGAGGCATGAAACCTATGGATCCAATAATTCAATGCAGCAAAATTTGGAATTAAAGTTATGTAATAACCAGGCTTCTAGGCTATGAATGCAAACTCTTGGGAACTTCAAAGTAGTTTATGAAGTATCCTGAGAACATGATGTTCATGATGTTCAAAGATAAATTCTAGTTATGTGCCTGGAAGCCCTTGGGGATACCTGAATGAGATTTCCAGATTGTGATCAATATGGTCAACTTTAATCATGCATTCCTATTGAAGGCATTCTCTGTTGGGATAATATTAGACACATTATAAAGTTTTTTTGCAGAAAAATCTTACTTAATTGTTGAATCCAAATTTAATATATATATAATAATATTTAATCCCTTTTAATATAATCTAATTAATTTTCTTCTCTTGCTCTTCACTGTTGTTTTGAAATTATAAAATGACATTTTATCATCACTATCTGTTTTAAGATTAAAAGATGATATGGTTTTAGAAATCAATATTGCTTTGGGGAGTTTAGATATGCTTTTATAATATCTCACTGCACAGAATATATGAGAATGGCCACAGAAGAACTCTCTTTAATCTTCACACTAGGTTATGTCTTTGATCATCTATTAACTGAGACTATAGTATATTAACTTTCAGCTGAGTCAAGATAAAAGGCTTCTATAACAGAAAAGTTTACTTCTTTGCTATTCAGCACTCCTAGATATTAATAACAAGCAATATATAAACTGAATGTACATATAAACAATGTAAGCTCTAGAGAACAAACTTTCAAATATTTTTTCTGCACAGTTTTATCATGTCTGATATATTACTACAACTTCACTTCATGTGAAGTGTAAACAACAACAAATAACAAATACTAATGAGCAAATGCAGAAGCCATAGCAGGTTCCCCCCTTCCCCGAAACACTGGCAGAGGTATCATTTCAGAGTAGGATCAGAGAAGAGAGTTGAAGCCAAGACACTCTTCAGTTTGTTATCTCCATTTATTGAAGTAAGGGACAGAATAATGTCACTTTTTTGAGATGGTGATGTCAAGCTGCAATAAAATTAAAGCCTGGTATTAGGTATTACTAAATATACTGTTTATTGCTGTTGTTCTGTTCAATCATGTCCAATTCTCAAACGCTATGTGGACAAGTCCCTGCAAGTCTCTTCCTTTCAGCTGGCTTTGTGCCCAAGGTGGAACTAGAATTCATAATCTCTCAGTGCCGACTTTAACCATTACACTAAATTGGCTCCCTGAATACATATGTAAGTGTTCATTATTTTATTCCTCAATTTCTTTGATATTTACTATCACAAATCTGAAAGCATCAAAAAGTAGTGTTAATTTAATGTTAACATAATACTATGTTTCTAACTTCACTGTTAATGAACATATATAGAGCAATACATAATCTCATCTTTCTTCCGGGAACTCAAGGCTTTACATGGCCTTTTTCAACATTTTATCTTTAGTACAATATTGGGCAGCAAGTTCAACTAGGATGGAATGATCTATTAAACAGCCATTGAACTATATGGTTATTTGGAATTTTAAACTTAGGCCATTCCAGTTCAAATTCCTATTACACCATACTGACTCTTAAGTTAATGGAAAAATATAGGGCATGTTTATAGAAGAGCAAGTCTCCTGAATTCTCTCAAACATACAAATTCAGCCAAAGTTAAAAGTAATGTCAACGCAACTGATTTTACTAGTTACTTATAATACAATTTGAAGTGAGAAAATTAACAGAGATTTTCACGTTTTGACTGATATATCTTTTTGTCAGAAGCAAATAAATAAACAGTAGTTTTCATATAATAACCAGGTGAGACATTTTATCAGGGAACATACCCATTGGATTAGCAGGGTCTTGAAAATATTGATTCAGTTGCTAATATAGAAACAAATCAAGGTGCAAAATGAGCTATGCACTGTTTTCCATGTACCTATGATGCATTTCATTTGCTTCTACAACTTCTTCAAGATGAAAAATACTTGAATACAGCTCTACACAATATTACACATATGTAAAACTGTATTTCAGTCTCAATTACATATATAAATATACATAGATTTCCTAAAATATTTAATATGCATCTCATATACTACCTAAAACCACTTTTAATTAGTATTATGTAACATTTTACATCTTTGAATATTTATAGGAGAAATTATGTACATTTTGGAGATGTGAGAAATGCCTAAGCATAGTAGTCTGCTTAATGAATTGTAATCTAGGATAAGATGAAAAAATATGTGCAGGAAGACATTATGTCCTTTGATTTTACTGCTTACTTCCACCTAAATAAAAAAATTGTTTTGCACTTGATATAGTATACTACATGAACTAGAAAGAGAGCTATGCATAATCATTTCAACGTCTTCCTTCAAGATGATGCTACAGGGAATTGCACGCCAAAACAACTAAATACAAGGACAGTTCTTTTTCCCATACCATCACTCTACTGAACAAATATTTCCCACAATATTTTCTATGCTCTGGGATGTCAAACCACTTTCTAGGACTGTATTACTATTATCCTTCTCATCTTTCCTATTACCTATTTCCTTAGTTTCTTATGACTATAACTTTGTGTTTTGTATCTTATGAATTATGTTGATTGTTTTTATTTAGTATCCTATTATGATTAATACTGATAGCTTATTTAGTATCTATGACTCACTGAGTGCTGTATTTATGATTATGATTATGATTTATCACTTGCTACTTATATGCACACCAGGAGCATATGTACTGGAGACAAATTCCTTGTGTGTCCACTTACACTTGGTCAATAAAGAATTCTATTCTATTCTATTCTATTCTATTATGTTATTCTATGCTATCCTATCCTATTAGTAATTTACTATGAAATTAAAAACAACTCATTGTGTTTATGCAATGAACCATGGAGCATTCTTCATTACCTTTTTGGATTATAGTAAAAAAAAACTTAACGGTTGGCATCCCAGACAAATAGTTAAGCATTAGGAATTATACTCTACTAGAATCAATGTCACTTAAGTACTTCCTGGTAGGCGATACTAACATTTAAATATACATGCTGTATTAAGTTCACAATGACAGTCAGTTATATGGTTCAGTTAGTTGGATCTGGTAATTTTAAGTATAAGCATGCCAGTGTAAGTGATATTAATTTTTTAAAATAAAAATGTTTTTTTCAACATATAAAAAATAAGAAAAAAAATAACCACTACGCTAATGATAGACGATAGCAAGGACATAATGGGCAGTAGACAGAAAGCAGAAATACTTAATTAATTATTTGCATCTATTTTCAAGTAAAAAGGTAATACAGCGAAAAATATAACCATAAAAGGCTAAGAATGCAAATTAAAATAAGAAAGAAAATTATAAGAGAATACCTATCTACTCTAGATGAGTTCAAATCACTGGTACCTGATGGATTATATCTCAGAGTTCTGAAGTCACTGGAAGATATGATCTAGGAACCATTGAACCATATCTTTCAAAGATCCTGGAACACAAGGGAACTATCAGAAAAGGTAGAGATGATTGGTTCCCATCTTCAAAAAATGAAAAGCAAAACAAAACCCAGATACAGGAAGCTACAGACCAATTAGTCTAATATCAATACCTGGGAAGAGACTGGAAAAGATAATCATGCAAAAGATCTGCAAACATCTAGAAGCAAGCAAAGTTATAACCAGAAGCCAAGACAGGTTTATCAAAAAACGGATCATGCCAAACAAATCTTATTTCAATAATTTACAAAGTGACTAAATACAATATTTGGACCATGCAGTGAACAGAGTGGACATTAATCAACTTATGATTAATGATTGAAAATATAATTTATGATCTTTGACCTACTACATGCTGTTTATATGTACACTGTGAGTTTACACTGTAGACAAATTCCTTCTGTGTCCAATCACACTTTGCCCATATAGAATTCTATTCTATTCTATTCTATTCTATTCTATTCTATTCTATTCTATTCTATTCTATTCTATTCTATTCTAATTTCAGTAAGGCATTTGACAAACTATACCACAATCTACTTCTTGGTAAGCTAAAAAAATGGGAATAGATAGCATCACCACCAGATGGATTTGTAACTGGCTGACAACACACACAACACATAGTCCTTAATGGAACTAGTTGAACCATATCTTTCAAAGATCCTGGAACATGAGGGAACTATCAGAAAAGGTAGAGATGATTGGTTCTCATCTTCAAAAAATGGTTCCCATCTTCAAAAAATGAAAAGCAAAACAAAGCCCAGATAGAATACCTGTCCACTCTAGATGAGTTCAAATCACTGGTACTTGATGGATTATATCTCAGAGTTCTGAAGTCACTGGCAGATATGATTTAGGAACCATTGAACCATATCTTTCAAAGATCCTGGAACACAAGGGAACTATTCGTAGACCGTAGACAAATTCTTTATGTGTAAGGCATTTGACAAACTATACCACAATCTACTTCTTGGTAAGCTAAAAAAAGGGGGGGGGGGGAATAGATAGCATCACCACCAGATGGATTTGTAACTGGCTGACACCACACACAACACGTAGTCCTTAATGTAACTACATAGAAGAAAGGAAGCAGTGGGGTATTTAAAGGTTCCATTTTAGTCCCAGTACTCTTCAATATATTTATAAATGATTTATAAGCGGGAATAGAGGCGTAACTCATCAAATTTGCAGATAACATTAAGCTGGCAGGAATAGTCAACCCCCAGAAGATAGGCTCAAAATCCAAAAGGATCTTGACAGACTTGAACACTGGAGCTAGATGAAACTTGGCTTAATGCCAGTAACTATAAAAGGGAACTTAGAATTCTAGTGGACAATCACTTAAATATGAACCATCAATGTGTGGCAGCAGCCAAAAAACTCAATGCAACAAAGGGTTGCATTAACAATGAGATAGAATCAAGATCACGTGAAGTATTAGTACCAATTTATAAAGCTTAGTAAGACCACACTTAGAATACTGCATTCAGTTTTATCTTATGATAAAAAGTTATCTTATGATAAAAAGATGTTGAGACTATGGAAAGAGTACAAATAGTCTAGATGGTTTTAGAGTAGAGACGTTTTAAAGCAATAGTACTAGAATACTTTTTAAGGGTATATTAATAATAATAATAGTGCAATAATACCCAAGTTCTCTTTCTTTAAACTCAGTAGTGGCTAAGAATTAAAAAGACAATTAAAAGCCTGGAATGATCATAAACAGTTTTGTAGGAAAAACAAAACAAAATTAACACAGTACATAAAGTACTTTTTATTACTGCTGTATTATATTCCTTCTGGGAATGCATGTTAACAGAAGTCTTCCTACTGGATGTAGAGTACTTTGAATATATTATTCCTTTCAGTGAGGAACAAAAAAGGAAAAAAAAACTATGAGTAGTTATGTGAAAATGGACAGAATCAGGAATCAAAATAACAAGTATTGCAATAATACCCAAATATTTTTCTAATGCAATTGCTTTGCAACCCCAAAACAAAAACAAAAATAGAACAAACTACGCACTGAAAGCGGCGGTGGTGAGACCCCTCCTGAAGAAACCATCCTTGGATCCGGCTGTCCTTAATAGTTATCGCCCTGTCTCCAACCTTCCCTTTCTGGGAAAGGTTGTCGAGAAGGTGGTGGCCTTTCAGCTCCAACGGTCCTTGGAGGAAGCAAACTACCTAGACCCCTTCCAGTCAGGCTTCAGACCCGGCTACAGCACAGAAACCGCTTTGGTCGCATTGATGGATGATCTTTGGAGAGCCAGAGATGAAGGACATCCCTCCATCCTGGTCCTCCTTGACCTCTCAGCGGCTTTCGATACCGTCGACCATGGTATCCTTCTGCGACGACTGCGGGAGGTGGGAGTGGGAGGCACCGTGTTACGGTGGTTCTCCTCCTACCTCTCGGACAGGTCGCAGTCGGTGTTAGTGGGGGGGCAGAGATCGTCCCCTAGGCCCCTAAATTATGGGGTGCCTCAGGGGTCGGTCTTATCCCCCCTACTATTCAACATCTACATGAAACCGCTGGGAGAGATCATCCGCAGGCACGGGATCAGATACCATCAATATGCGGACGATACTCAATTGTATCTGTCCGCCCCGTGCCAACTCAATGAAGCGGTGGATGTGGTGAGCCGGGGTCTTGAGGCCGTTATGGACTGGATGAGGGTTAACAAGCTTGTGCTCAACCCGGAAAAGACCGAGTGGCTGTTGTGTTTTCCTCCCAAAGATTTGACTAATGTACCATCACTCAGGCTGGGGGGTCAAATTCTATACCCCTCAGAGAGGGTTCGCAACTTGGGAGTCCTCCTGGATCCGCAGCTGTCATTTGACCACCACCTAACGGCTGTGACCAGGGGGGCATTCGCCCAGGTTCGCCTGGTGCGCCAGTTGCGACCCTTCCTGAATCGGGAGGCTCTCACAACAGTCACTCGGGCCCTAGTGATCTCTAGGCTGGAATACTGCAATGTGCTCTACATGGGGCTGCCCTTGAAGAGCATCCGGCGACTTCAGCTAGTGCAGAACGCAGCCGCGCGAGTGATTGCGGGTGCTCCTCGATTCACCCGCATAACACCTATCCTCCGCGAGCTGCGCTGGCTACCTGTCGATCTCCGGATGCGCTTCAAGGTGCTATTAATCACCCATAAAGCCCTTCATGGCAGTGGATCTGGATACTTGAGAGACCGCCTTCTGCCAATTACATCCCTGCGACCAATAAGATCTCATAGGTTAGGCCTCCTCCGTATTCCATCGGCCAGCCAGTGTCGGCTGGCAACTACAAGGAGGAGGGCCTTCTCAGCAGTAGCCCCGGCCCTTTGGAACGAGCTCCCTGTAGAGATCCGCACCCTCTCCACCGTCCAAGCCTTCCGCACAGCCTTGAAGAACTGGCTCGCCCGCCAGGCCTGGGGATAAGGATAGTGACCCCTCCCGAATGATGAATGTATGTTGCTTACCATTTTAGTATTTGTCTCTATTTTGTTGTCTGTATCCCCCCCCCTCCTAGTTTATGTGAGCCGCCCTGAGTCCCCTCAGGGAAAAGGGCGGCCTACAAATTCCAATAAACTATTCAAACTATTCAAACTACTAATGTGTACATGCTTACTTATTAGACAATAATGTTATTTTTATTCTGTATTCATTTGTTATTTCATACTAAGGAATTATATTCCCTGCCTGGTTACCTATTACCACAATAGACTGGCAATCATTTTTGGAGGGCATGAACTCTATATTCATCTTTCTCATTGCACATTTAGGTGCTTTTTCCTTCTGCAGTTTTAAAGTGTTTTCTCCCCTCTCTTACGACACTCCTGTCCATTTTGCTGCCATGCTTTACTTAAGTACAGACTACTCCAGCAGTTTACTCACTACTTCAAAAAATCATGAATATTACCTTAATTGAATTAATGGTTACCATGGTCTTCCTGATCAAGGAACTGACTGCTGTAATGGTACTATAGTTACAATAATTGGTTTATAAAGATTTTTTTTTTAAAAAAAAATTACAAGCTCACTACTTTTTCCTGGCCTTTTCTTTTTTTAAAGAAATTAGAAATTCAAGTAACTAGAAAAAATATGAAGTAGTATCTTCTGGAATGATGATGATAATGATCAAGATGATTTTTTAGAAGGCTGGATAATACTTGATATTTCAAGGATTTATTACTATAATTTATTACTAAAATAAATAAAAATTCACTTTATATTATTAAAATGTATTAAAATCACTGTAATCTCTAAGTCTATTTCTAATCTGTCTATATAGTCATTGCTGTTAAAGTAACTTTAACCAAAAGGGAAATAAAAGAGAAAAATCTAGTAAATTTAAACTTTCAAATATTGCATGCATTATTTTGATATGGTTCCAATGTCAATGTTATTATAGTTTTGTTTATTTATTTGTATATTTATTATTTTTATAAAAAGCTCAAGGTGGAGAACATATCATCCTTCTATTCTATCCATAACAGTTGCCCTGTGAAATGGATTGGGTTGAGATGAGTGACTGGCTCAAAATCACCAGGCTGTTTTCATGATTAAGGTAGGACTTGAAATCACCATCTTTCTAGCCTGGTGCCTTAACTCGGGGGGGGGGGGTAGCAAACTGCGGGTCTGGAGCCGCATGTGGCTCTTTTTTCCCTCTGCTGTGGCTCCATCACTGGTCGGTGCCACAATTTTGAGAGGAGCTTCCAGTGGTGGGGTGGGGAGGGAGAGAAGCACAATGCTCCAAGAGAAGACTCTATGGCAAGGGGAGGGTTTTTCAGTTATATCCACAATTTATAGAGCTTTTGGTTATGACAGGTAGAGGAAAAAGCATGCCGCACTAGGAGGAGACTCTATGGTGGGGGAACTGAACTTCCGGTCAGCTCCAGAATTGAACAGGGGGCTTCTGGTTAGGACCTTTGTGGCTCCTGGTGTTTTCTTTTCTGTGGGAAATGTGTCCAAATGGCTCTTTGAGTGTTTAAGTTTGCTGACCCCTGCCTTAACCAATAGAACAAAACTGGCTCTCAGTTAATATTTTTCTTCCAAAGTCATTCACCTTTAATTCACTATCCTGATGTTTTTTATTTTTAAATTTATTCCCCAACACTTAATATGTAACACTTAATATGTAACAATTCCATGAACTCATGTAATTGTTACATATTAGAATATATTTTTTTATTTTCAATAACAATAATGTTGTGATTCAGATATCTGTATTTTGAAATCCTACAATTACCCCGGCTAATCATGATAAATTAATACTCCATGATAAATTAATTTTCCAGTTTTGTCCATTTATTTATTATATGTTGACATCAAAATGAAGTTGCAGCTGCCAGGTCTTTAGCTGGTGTTGGCCTTCATAAAAATTAAGTTCTTTCCAAGAACTAAGATGTTCTAATGTATTAGCATGCCATATGTGCAGATATAAGCAGTATGGCCTTTGACAATTGACAGATAGAAATTTTGTCAATGCATAGATTTTCTAAGTACTGAACAAGAGTTTATAATGTGGCATCCAACATGTCAATAATCTTCTCAGACATGTTACAGACGGATGTCTTGGTGACCTAGGTGAAGAAACTGAGTCCAATAGTCCACTTCAAACTGAATCTCAAAGAGCCAGAACACCCAGCTTTGTTCTTGTGGACCTGAGCAAAATTAAATCTATGGGTTTTTTGTTTGTTTTTAACCATTAACAATGGTTGTGATTTGCTTGCAGTGAGATGGTAGCAAACAATTTTAATAAATAAATGAATTAAAATAAAATATAAATAAATAATTTTTAGAGATAATTACCCTTCCTGACTGAAGCTTCTGGGAGTGAAGCTACCACTAGCATAAGCTTTATCATTAACTTCAGTAAGTTAATAATATATAAACAATGCAGAAAAGTAAATTTACAAATAGGGGCCTTCCCACACACTTTCCAAATTGTACTATTTCACACAAACCATCATTCTCTTACACAGAAGCCCGAAAGAACATATTCACAAATAATTCAGTTAGTGACTACTGATTATAACTAATTAAATGTAAGATAGTTTATCCCACAAAATTAATGAAGCCAATTGATATCCCTTCAGTATTACAGAAACAGTTCAAGTAATCTTTCTTCTTCCATCAGAAACAGCAGTTGAAAACAACAAAAACAAAAACAGGACTGAGATTAATGAAAAAAGAGGAACTGTAGAGTTGGGTGTGGGACTAAAGCTGGAGTGAAATGAGAAAGGGAGAGAAATAACTGAAAACAAATAAGAAACAGAAAAAAAAGGCTTTTCTTAAGGGTTAGAGGAAAAGGTTACATTCAGCCAGCAAACAGTTTGTCCAAGCAACCTTTGCAGGTTGACTTTCAAAGGTATCCATTTTTCTCACCAAATTAACAGATAACAGATTAACAAAGTTGGAAGGGAGCTTGTAGGTCATCTAGTCCAATCCACGGCCCAAGCAGAAGACTCTATACTATTTCTGACAAATGGCAGTCAAGTCTCTTCTTGAACGCTTCCA